>NC_056730.1:459089685-459142185 GCF_019279795.1 Protopterus annectens | reverse complement strand
ATCTACCTGATACCAGACAACTGTGAATCACCTGATGTCTCTAACAAGTCCCAGTGACTTGTTTCCTTTGAAATCTGTCCATGCTTTGTTAACAGTACTTATTTTGTTCTATTTTTTTAGTCTTACATTAGACAGGGTTTAAGGACAGTTTTTTTCTCATGATATTCTGCTTGCAGTATAATAAAGTACTAGTTGTCACAGTTAAGGAGCTTGCTGTCTCTAGTCTGTATCAGAAGCAGTAGTAGCTTTTAAGTTTTAATATGTTTATCAAAAATCATGGAATTAGCAGAGACAACCAAATGCAGTGGAACTATATGTGGACATTTTTCTACCAAAGTGTGTGCATGTGCCACACACAGTGGTTTTCATGCTACTACAAAGCAGTGACAAGTTGTGAGCCAGGTTACGCAGTTGGAAGGGAGTTGTACTCAGTCACTGTTACTTGACTTTATTTCTTGCTGATATTTATCATCAGTAGGTGACTCTCCTGAAACTGTTAAGTGGATTTTTGAAAATGTATGTAGTTAGTGGCATATTCATATGCCATATTCCTGATGTGGCTTTCCCCACAAAATTAGGTTTTACTTGTTCTGCCGGATAGCTGTTTTGCCAAAGATTTGTAGCATTTTGTCAAGTAGTTGTACAGTTATTTAATTAGACATGTTAGCAGTCCACAACTTGCAATTATAGTGTAGCTAATCTAGATGACTCCAGTGCTCTGTCTCTACACTTTTATGTTATCTGTAAATCTAGTACCTTTTTAAGTACTGGCTACTAGTTATTTAATAAAATGATTATTATTATTGTGATGATTATTATTATTATTAACTGTGAACATGTATGCATATGCAGACATAATCATAGCTTATTCATTTTATTACAGTCATCCAGTGGAGTAATCCTGTATCCAGAAAGGTCTGTTTAGCCTGGTCTGCAAAAATGACCCATGATGGTTCTAGAACAGTATCCACACTAAGCACACTCACCTAGAAACTACTACAAAGACCTGGGTGTAAGAACTCTTCTGGCCACCATCATGTTTTACTTTTTTAACATGTGTAAACTACCATAGCTCAGCAGAAGATATCTACCCCCCAGAGTTACAAGACATTTTTCTGAATATGTGTACTTTGTTCTAGATCAGACAGTACATGTAGTACTGCATACCACTAGTGATCCCCTTTGGACACCATGCATGTTTGCTGGGTTGTAGTGGGGACTTAGTAAAAGTTGTAGAATTATTTAAATCATAGCTCATTCCAAGTGAGCCACTTTTATTGCAGCCTCCGTAACCTTCCCTGAACTAGGTGTTCCTATATAGGTATGATGCCAATCCTATACCTGATCATCCAACCAAACAAGCATGTATCATCAAGTGATGTGGTGATGTGGTGATGTCACATCATCCCATGCCTCCTGCTGTTTACAGATTAGCTGATACTATTAGTGACCACCTGCTGACATTCATTTTATGCTCAAAGATACTATTTCATCAGAAACATGAAGAACTTTTGTGGCAGTCATGTTAACTTCAGCACTTAAGTCCATTAGTGGTCACCCTTACTGAGGCTACTCTTGGAGAATGCGGAGTTGTACTTCATCTCAGTTTTCCTAACACCTTAAAAATAACATCAGCAGTGCATAAAAATATGAATCCATTCCAAATCCTTCTCTAGATTTCACCTTAAAGTCCTTGATGATGGAATGCATAATAGCATCCTTTGGGAAGTCATCCACCTCTAGTAACTATCATACAAAACCTACACCACCAAAACACACACATAGAAATACAAAACACACACCTACATTCGCGTAGGCTCTCAATAAAAACCTGCCCAAGCATCAGAGACATCCAAAGCATAAACGCAAGCAAACTCCACCCCCCAACACAACCCAAATGACACATAGCCCACAAACTCAGTGTACCACTCAACCACAGCCCATAAGGCATAACAACGTACCCAGCATTCTAGTCATAGGTGGCTCTATAGTCAGGCACACTGATGTTCCACTCACTAGACTAAACAAGGAGAAAGTTACTGTCAGCTGCATGTCAGGTGCCAGGATCCGCCACATAACGCATGCACTCAGGTCACTCCACAATAAGTACAAATATGACACTGTCATTGTCCATGTTGGTGTGAGTGACCTGAGATGTACCTCCCTGGACTACATGAAAAGAGACATGGAGGAGCTCTCTGATCTTGTATCCCAGGCAGGTATGACCCAAACCCTGAGTAGCATCCTGCCATCACCCAGAATGATACCACAGTACAAGGACAAAATGATTGACTTCAACAATTGGCTAAGCTTCTGGTGTCATTCTAAGGGGATCCAGTATTTGTCTGCCTGGGATGACATGATCGACAGACCACGATGCTTTGCCAGAGATGACCAGTACCTGTTGCCCTTAGGATTCTGGATACTGGCTAAGGCTCTTGCCACCCCTATAGTGCCTTTTTAGGCAAGGTTCAAATGACAAATTCACCACCGTAACAGGTACAAGCAAGCAAAATCTGAGGGTAATGCTACTCAATGCTCGAAGTCTAAACCTCAAAATGCACTCACTCGAGGCACACCTTAAAATGGAGAACATTGACATCTGTGCAGTGACAGAGACCTGGTTCAAAGCTCCAGAGAGCACCCCTGCATTACCAGGCTACAATTCATACCACACCTTTTGGCCACCTAACCCAGAACGAAGCACTAAAGTTGGAGGCGTGTCCATATTCATTAAGGATATCCACACCTCCAGGCTAGTTGCATAGCATAATGCATCCGAGATTATCCAAGTGCAACTAACTCTGGGCAAGACCGCAATTCAAATTGTAGCTTGCTACAGACCCCCCACCATGCACCAGGATTCCCACTCCTCATTTCTTGATACACTGGAAAGTATTAGGGTACAACCCAACACCCTAATAATGGGCGATTTCAACTACTCCACCATTAACTGGGAAAACTGCTCATGTTCCAACTCTTTTGCTCAACGTTTTCTAGAATTCATAAATTCCAACGCCTTGGATCAACTTATTCACACCCCCACCAGGGGTAGCAATATCCTAGACCTGATCATTACCAACATGGGAAACCGGTGTTCCACACCAGAGGTCAATCCCTCGTTGGTCAGATCCGACCACAAGCTAATCAGCCTAGACATCCACATCCCACCCCCACCACCAATTAGGGAAACCATCGTAAAAACTTCTCCAAAGCTAACTTCACACTTCTTAAGACAGAAGTGGCAACCTTCATGACACCCATGCAGACGGACAATAGAGGTATGACTGCTGAATCCTACACAAATGCACTTTATAAGCACTTACACGAGTACATGGATCATGCTATCCCTAATAGAACCAAGATGTTATCTTCCAAAAAAAGGAAGCCAATCTGGTGATCCTCTGCCATAAACAAACTCTACAACAGAAGAAAGAAACTGTTGCAAAAAAAGAGTAAAATCCCATGACTGGAGGAACTCCCTGGTCAACCTCAGTAAGAAGCTGAGATCCCTCATAAAATCCTCCAAAGCTAGTTACGAAAATAAAATTGCCACTGACTCTAAAGACAACCACAAAGCATTCTACAGCTATGTCAAGAATCTCAATGGGAACACTCTCTGAGTTACAGCACAATGGCACTAAATATACAGAACCAACTGATATTGCCGACATCCTAGCAGATAGGTTCAGTGTTAACTTTACCCCCCTCTCACCCCCTAGAGGGCCCATCTCTATACCATAAGAATGCAAAATTCCTATAATCATGGCTGCACAGGTAAAAAACACACTCTCCGAAGCCAAGAACACAGCATTCATGGGACCTGACAATATCCCAGGCTGCATTCTACACGAACTAAAGAATGAACCGGCACCCTACCTAAGTACTATGTTCAATCATAGCCTCACCTCATGCTTTGTGCCCACTGAATGGAGCACCGCGATGGTTATCCCACCCCACAAAGTGGGAGCCACGATGGACCCCTGATAACTACCACCCCATTAGCCTGACGAGCCTGGTCTGCAAGGTCATGGAACATATCATTGTGGAACTCATAAACAAAGACATTGATAATCTCCAAACTCTGGACCCTACCCAGTTTGGATTTGTAAAAGGCAGATCATGTCTCCTAAACCTGATTGACTTCTTTGAAGCAGTCACCAAAGCCATAGATGAGGGTAAAATGGTTCACACAGCTTATCTAGATCTCGCCAAGGCTTTCGACACCATCCCCCACTCTGGAATTATAGATAAGCTCACTAAACTAGGTATAAATCCCTATGTCACAAGATGGGTTGCCAACTGGCTCACGGACAGAACCCACACTGTAAAAGTAGCGGATTCCAAATCCGACTTCAGACCAGTGATAAGTGGAGTACCACAGGGTTCAGTCCTGGGTCCTCTCCTGTTTGGTATCTACTTCTCAGAAGTGCAGGCTAACACAGAAGGTCTTTGGCTAACAAAGTTTGCAGATGACTGCAAACTAGGAGCCATAATCAAAACTCCTAACGATGTGGACAAACTGAAAAAGGGCCTCACTGAGACAGATACCTGGTGTCAAAGCCATGGCCTGAAGCTCAATGCCAAAAAGTGTAGTGTCATCCCCTTAGGTAAAAACTCTGAATCCATAAACTACCACATAGCTGGTAGTCTACTTAATGCCGAAAATGTGATAAGAGACCTTGGGACACAGGTGGACAGTAGTCTCTCCTTTGATAATCATATCGCCACAGTGGTCAGGAAATAGGAAATCCTTCTACTTGGCTCATCTCATCACAAAAGGATTCTCATCCAGAAAAAAAGAGGTCATTGTTCCCCTCTACTCATCACTCATTAGACCCATTATAGAGTACAATGCCCCTTTTGGTATGTACCTCACAAGACATCTACAACAACTGGAAAGACCACAGAAATACCTCACAAAGAGGATTACTGGCCTCAAACAGATGCCCTATGCAGACCGTCTCAAAAACTACAGCTTTACTCCATCACATATCACTTACTCAGGGGCAATCTCTGCCTAAAATACAAAGCTATGTCAAATCCAGTGCTGTTGGACATGCTCCACTTAAAGAAATCCCAATCCCTCCGAGCTACACGCTCTAGGGACCTAAACCTTGTCACCACAATAAACAGAACATGCTGGAGGGATAGATTCCTGTCCCAGAGACTTCCCATATTCTGGAACAGACTACCTATCTATGTCAAACAGAGCTCCTCATTAGCACTCTTCAAGAAAACTCTTGATGATTGGATGGGAAATGGGAAATTCTCCCCAGGGATCACTTCTGTGGCTCTGCTCGACAGGGGCACAGGAAAATAATTTTCTTGGGTGGTGAAAGCCAGTGTACATTTTTTGGCTAGGCTTATATAGGCCCTAGGGCCAATAGTCTAGTACCTACCTATGAACCTATGAACCTATATTGACAACACAGACCTAAGAGTCGACTCAGTAGTCTGGGACTCGGGACATACATAGACAGCAATCAGCCTTTGACCATCATGTGTCTGTGGTAGTAAGCAAATAATTCTATGTGCAATTTATAAACACAGGTATGGCATCAAAGTCCAAGGAAGTCATTACTCCACTCTGTTCTGTACTCATCAGACCTATAATTGAGTATAATGCCCCCTTTGGTATGTACTCAACCAGACACATCCACAATTGGAACATCCACAAAGGTTCCTGACTAAAAGAATACAGTGCATAAATATCATGTCCAGTGCAGACCACCTCAAAGCCTTATCCCTGTATTCTGTCTCCTACAGGCTGTTAAGGGGAGATCTGTGCCTGGCATACAAGACATCGTTGAACCCTACTCTGATAGACCTCTTGCATATCCACAAAACAAACAACACCAGAATTACCCATTCTAAAGACTTAAACCTTGCCTGCAATGTAAATAGAAACTGTTGGAAAGACAAGTATGTATACCCCAGAGACTACCCTTTCTCTGGAATAGGCTCCTCCTCCATATGAATCAGAGTTCCTCCCTAATCCAGTTCAAGTGCAGTTTAGACAAATGGATGGGGAAGAGGAAATTCATCCCTGGATTGGCATCTGTGTCTCTAGTAGACATATGTAGCCAGTAAATGTTTCATCTCCCAAGCCCATGTTTACATTTACCAAGGGTACCAGAACTTGTCAAAGATTTATGATGTATGGCTAGGCTTAAAAGGGCCCTAGTGGCCATTAACCTAGTACACACCTATGAACCTGTGAAAAAGAGGATTTGTGGTCTGAATGCCATTAGAATTCAAAGAGGGATGATTGTGTGAAATATGCCTTTGTATCCAGCAAAATAGTTCTTTCTTAATCAATAATATTAGTAAACTGACTGTCCTAACATATTCTGGAAATCTACTGACCACTCCTCCATCCCAGCCATAGTTCAGCCTTGTCATCCTTCGCTTATCTCAGTGACACTGGATGGCCAACCACTTTGTTAAGAACTTTCATGATTCCATAAAAAACTTTCATAGTAAAAGTCACAAATGTGTATATTATCTACCTTCTTGTTACACATTTTCTGCTTTTACATACAGATCCCTTCAACTTGATGTACAAATATGTAAAAATATTGTTCCCTAGATCAGTTGTTTTTAATCAGCCTTCAACCTGAATTCCTAAACATTTCAGCCATCAATTGCTTTTCCTGGTTCAGTGTTTATAGGTCATTCTGTTAAAGAAGGTTATGATGTTCACCATTAGATCAATGCTGGAATAGCTCTAAACAATGTGGGATAGCCTGTCAAGAATCAGATCCAGCTAACCAGCTTCTCAAAGCATTAGGGTTCCTTCCATGCCCACTAACCACTGGTATGCTTGAGGGATGCAGAGAAAAACAGTGGGTAGTGTGCCACATACTTCAGAACCTTCTTGCTGCTAGAAAGTGTGCTGCTCCATGGGCTTCGGCAGATCAGTGATCAAGTTGTTCTTCTTCTTCAAAGCTGGGCAGATAAGGTCCTCATTGGGGATTACCTTCCATATTTATTAAAAAAAAGAAATTAAAAAAATATTTTGATGGATATTTGATTTTAGAGCATTTCTGCATACTGAAATACTTGTCAGAGCTTTAATTTTATTGGTGAAACTTTTCTGAGGGAATTTCTGTGTGAAGTTTTGTTTTTTCTTCTAAAATACACTGCATTAATACTGTCTCCTTATTGCCAGGACATCTTCATCTTTTGAGACTCCTGCATTAGCGAATTCAAGGACTGCTAAAATCCTAATTAGTCTGCCGTGTATGTCTACAAGTAGTATTTCCTTGCTCACTATTGGTTTTTGGAATGATAGTTTTCAGTAATTCTAGTTAATGGCGTGCACACTACTTTTGGAGGTTCCTTCCGTTGCCCGCTCCCTTTTTTCCTCCTTTAACAATTACTTGTTTTCCTCCCCATAATTTACTCCTTTGACCTGGCTTTCTGACAATTAATTACTGTCATCAATCAGCCTTATAGTAGCTCAAAACTTGAAAATCACTTCAACTACATAAAAGTAAATAAGTTCATTAACACTTTAAAAATATCATATTCTGCACTGAGCTGGTGTAAGATATTGAAGCTAGCCGATTGGTTCTAGTCCCTTGATGGTGTCAGGTTGCCTTGTGGTTAAACCCAACGGAGTTTACATGATCCTCTGGGAACTTGGGCACCATTTTCAAATATTTGATAGTAAGGCCGTAGAAACCGCAGCATTCCGATCGTAGTGTGCATGCCATGTAAGTGTATTTTTGGATATAATCTGTACCTCTTCTTGGTGTTTTACTGAGATTTAAAAGAAACAACTTAGACTCTATTCTTGTAGAAGCTGGATTCTATCTTTGCTGTAACATAGGGAATAGATTATGTAACAGGAGACTCTGCTTTGCATAAGCAAGCTGTTCAGCGATATAGATCAATGCAGTTTGTGTAGTACTGTTGTAGGTGTGGTATGCACTGTTTGTATATCAGCACTAGTCAAACTTCAGTAGTCTATCATTGCTCTATAATACTGGTTAACTTTTTTGTATTTGCCTTGCCTGTGTTATATGTGTCTTTAGTGTTTAGATTAGCTCTTCAGAGTTGGCTGCATCCCTGATAATGTGTTTGTGCATATAATGTGTACTAGTGTTTCATCCAAATATTAGTTGCATTGATTATTTATTTGTATTTAGTGAAGAATTAATTGTATTTGATGTGCCTTTATCATTTGAAGTATAAAACATAGGCAGTGGTACAGCATTAACATGATTAGGTATGCTAGTGTGCTAGTTTGCTACATGTAAATGTTGACGCTATTATTTACAAGCAGTCAGGTGAATAGATTTTGTATCTCATTGTAGTAATGGCGTGTTTGATGACTGTAGTAGAAATCCTACAGCTCACCTGAATGTATTTATAACATCTGAATAGAATGATTATGTTCTTATATTTGTAGTAGTTGACTGACTGTTTTTGGATTTTCTCCTGCTCTTCCCTTTAACTTAAATTAAACTCATATGCTTTTTTCTCTTCTTTTACAGCTCCCTATATACTGCATTAAGATTGTCTCCCTATTTCCAGGACATCTTCAACTTTCGAGACTCCTGCATTAGCGAATTCAAGGACTGCTAAAATCCTAATTAGTCTGCAGTGTATGTCTACAAGTAGTATTTTCCTTGCTCGCTACTGGTTTTTGGAATGATAGTTTTCAGTAATTCCAGTTAGTGGCATGCACACTAATTTCGGACTCTCTGTCCATTGCCCGGTTCCTTTTTTCCTCCCTTAACTATTAATTACTTGTTTGCCTCCCCATAGTTTACTCCTTTGACCTGACTTTCTGATAATTAATTACTGTCATCAGTCAGCCTTATAGTAGCCCAAAACTTGAAAATCACTTCAACTAAATAAAAGTAAATAGGTTCATTGACACTTCAAAAATTACCTTATTCTTGTATTCAGCTGATGTATGCTATTGAAGCTAGCTGATTGGTTCTATTCTCTTGATGCTGTCAGGTTGCCTCGTGGTTGTGGTCAGCCCACTCAGACTCACTCCGATCCTGTACCCCACCCCCAATTCACACCCACCCCACTACTCCTACATTTAATCTTAAGTAACCACACCCACACTTTCAGTTAGCCAATCACAACACCCTTCCCATTTCTCCAGCCTTATTTAAATATTCATACAACTCTACCCTCACTTTAATCACTGCAAACCCATATTAAGTTCACATACCATCATCATTCAGTAAAGTAGCAACTACCACCATCATGTTACTTTGTAACAACCAGTAGCTATTCTTTTTTAAGAAAAGAAAATAAATCCCAGTTAAGTACTAACTCTTCATACTTTTATCAAGCCTAACAGTTGTTTCTAACCATCCATTCATAAAAGTCTATAAAATAATTAGGTTTTTATGTCATCATTAACATGCTAGCCTTTTACTCCACTCTAGTCTTTCTCCTTTCATTTGCAGCCCATTTCACTTCCTAGCAAACCAATCTTAACTTCCCAATCATCACTCACACTTACTTCTTCATTCCCATTCCCCCAAAAAAATTCCCAACAACATCCTAATATCACCATCCTTGTACAGCATTATAAGCACTACTGATTCATCATATACTATTCTCACTCTTAAAACTTCTCCACCCATTTCTTTAAATTATAATAAATGTATTACTAATTTCATAAAACTAATCTCTCACATACCATCTGAACTCATTATTAGTGGATACATACTGCCTAATTCAGGACCTAGAATGTTCACTACTCACTCGATTTGCCAATCCATCTCTCAACCACAACATTTCTTTAACCATCCAAGGAAAGGAGCTGATCTGTTAATACTTAATATTAACATCAGAAGTATACTTAACAAAGTACAAGAATTACATGCAACCATAGCTTCTTACTCACCAGACATTATCTTAGTACCTGACTAAAATCACACATCAACAAAAATGAAATTTTACCACCAGGATATAATATTCTTAGACTAGACAGGACTAACAAAAAAGGAGGTGGCATAGCCATCCTATTAAAAACAATCTCAATATAGTTACCATTAATCAAAGTACCCCTGACTTTCATAATGTTGAAATCTTGTTTACACAACTCATAATTAATTCCAGAAAACACTTAAATATAGGTGGAGTCTGCATTCCTCCAGGGAACAACCTTTCTACTGTTGAACACTTTCTCCAGTGGACATCAAACTCGCTTCTAGAAGAAGCCATTATCATGGGTGATTTCAATGTTGATTGGTACACATGTAACTCTTGTAATCTAACTAATCACATCAATCTTTATGGATTCTCACAAATAATTCAGTTTCCCACTAGGATTGACAAAACATCAAAGAGACAGTCTATCCTGGATTAGACACTAAGAAACAGACCTATTCTCTCTTTATACTCCGGGTGCCTCCCAGATACTCACAGTGACCATTACCCAACCTGTTTACTAAAACATTGCATAAATCCAATAAAGCGCAATACTTACCATCAAATTCAAAACAACAAAAACATTTTCTTCCACAAAATTTATAGCCATCTTAAAAAATGTAATTGGTCATGACTTAAGTACCTCCCCCTAGAGGAAGTAATTGATTTTTTTTTAACTCAGCTTTCCTTAGGGTTCTGAACAACTTTGCTCCTCCAAGGTCTGTAATAATAAAAAGCAATTTTGCCCCATGTTTAACTAAGGAAACTAGATCATTACTAAAAATGAGAGATAAAGCTTGGGAAACATGGCACACTAACAAAAACTCAACAAATAAACAGGCATATCTTGAATTAAGGAACAAAGCCAAAAAGCAAATTAGGCAAGATAAAATAAACCACTACAGCCCCTGTCAAACTAAACATCAAAATGATCCTCAAAAAATTTAGTCTGCCATAAAAAAAATTTCACCCAGAACAAGCTAGTACACTTTTCCCATCTACTAACAATAGTAAAGACAGTATAGAAACACAATTTAATAAATATTTTATAGAGTCCATCCTAGCCCTCACAAACAACTGCTGTACAACTTCATCAGCTTACTTAGCATCAAATCAGTTTGAAAACACTTTTCTTTCCAACTTGTCCCTATTGAAACTATAAAAAAAATTGAAGAAACTGAAGCCAACAACATTAGCAGCTGATCAAATACCTACAGAGTACCTCAAAATCTCAGCAGAGGCCATCTCCTACCCTGTATCCATTCTTGTTAATCGAGCTATCTCTGAACATAAAGTGCCATCCATTTGGAAAATATATATAATTCCATTGCATAAATGTGGTAACGCAACAGAACTACCCAAGTATCCCCATTATCAAAAATCTTAGAGAGGTGCATCCACTCTCAATTATTAATTAATTGCCTTAATTTGGTTCCATAAATATCTTGCTGGATGACAGCAAATAGTCAAATAGGGTAAAATCTCTGTCCTCTTCAGTCTGTCACTTTGGGAGTCCCACAGGGTTCTAGCCTGCGTCCTCGCCTTTTCACTCTATTTACTAACAATCTTGACACTTGTACCCTACATGCATCCGTTGTTCAGTATGCTGATGATTCAGTCCTAATTTGTGCAGCTTCCTCACTCCAACTTCAACTTATAACCCAGCAATCCTTCACTGCAGTAGAATCTTAGCTAGCCAATGCTCAGCTCATTCTTAACCCCAGTAAGACTAAGCCCATGGTTTTTCAACCCAGAAGAGTTACTGACCCCCCCTCAATCCTTCAGTATTTCATCCACAAATAATACAATTATTTTTCCAGTACATCATGCCAAACTTTTCAGAGTAATTATAGACAGCAACTTGAGATTTGACATTCACATTGACCAGACTATAAAAAAAGTTCACAAAAACTTGGTTCATTATATAAACACAAAATATTCCTCACAAATAACACAAGAGTCACCACTGCTAGAACCCATCTTGTCTCTACCCTTCTCTATGCATAACCTATACTGACTAACCTAAAGAAGTCTGATTTAAGCAAACTCGGCGCTACAATAAAATTGCAAAGTTTGCCACAGAATGTGCTTACAGATCACATCATTGACTAGCACTAAAACACTCTTGGTTAGAACTGCCCTACCTCTTAGCCTACAACCAACTGACCATGGCCCATCAATTACTTTACCATCCTGATAAAACCCCCGCTCTTCATAACCTTCACCAACCTTACTGTACCAATCGTATCTTGTGTTCCACCAACAAATCTTTATTGAAGATATCTAAAGCTAACAGCTCAGCTGGAGAATCTCTCTACTCTAACTGCATAGCAAAATTTTGGAATTCTCTCCCCCTAAACATCAAAACTATATCCAGCACTACAACATTCAAAGAAACCCTTAAAAAGACCTCACCAAAACTTGGATATGTTCTTACACTAACCCTGGCTAAGAATAACATCTTTAATTATCACATCTTCCCATTAATTGCAATATATACTCAATGGCATGCTGCAGAATCTCAAAACTTACACTGTCTATTTGTTTATCAAAATCTGTTTAGAATACTTAAAACTGTATGTATTGTAAATTCATTATCAGTGCAAAAATCTTGTACTGTATGATAAAATAGCTGTACTGCCCATTTCTACACTCTGTACCCAGTCAACAAATTTCATTATCCTACATGTATTTGTAAAAATATTTTTTTTATAACTATTGTACACTTTTTTTTTTTTTTTTTTGCTGTATTACTGTGGAGCTTTTGTCCCCAGGCCTCTGCTGAAAATGGACAGATCTGTCCATTCTGACTTTCCTAGTAAACAAATGTGAAATAAAATTAATAAAATAAAATAAATAACTAATGATATTTACTTAAGAACTTTTCTGTGGGGATTATACTTTATTGGACAGGTTGGTTTTTCATGACTTTTTAACAAAATGTTTGCTTTTCTGTCAGAAGTGGAGGCCAACCATTTATTTATTTATTTATTTCAGTTTGATTACCAGGAAGGTCCACTGGGCTTGGGGCCCATTTTCAGTGGAGGCCAGGGGAGAAAAGCTCCATAAAATCAACAATTTTAATTACAAGAAAGAGTTCAGACACAGATAACATTACAATTAACAGGTAGCTACAAATAGTCTACAATACCAGTATCAGGTAGCTTAAAATATGAAAAGTATTAACAGTTTCAGTTAAGTTCAGCAGGAAAAAAAATGGCATATTGTATAAAAAGCAAAAAAAAATACTGTTTAGTAGCTTATGCAATTAGTATTTTAGTAGAGGAGAGGAAGGTAAGGAAGTTAGCCTGGAGTGGCGTAGTAGCTTATGCATATAGTGCAAGAATGCTTTAGTAGCTTATACAGTTAGTATTTTAGGAGATGTTAGAAGAGGTTAGGAAGGTATAGAGGTTAGCCTGGACAGAAGGGGGAGGATAGTTAGACTGGTATCGGTTGAAGAGAGCAGGTGCATATCCTATTTAGATAGAGGTGAGAATAAAGTTGGGTTTTGAAGTTGTCTAGGTTGTTGCAGGTTCCTAGAGAGGTGGGTAGGACGATCCATTTTTTGCTAGGGTAAAGGATAAGAGAAGCTGACCTGCAGGGCGCTTGGGTTTTTGTACTATAATCAGGTTTTGGTGAGAAGATCTCAGGGATCTAAGGGGGGTATAGGGTTGAAGAATACTTGAAAGAGCAGGACAGTTAGTAGGATGGAACACTAGTTTATGGGCTGTGGTGAGTTGGAGAAAGTTAAGGTGGTTGGGGAGTTCAAGCCAGTTTAGAGAGTGAAGGGAGGTGCATTGATGAGAGGAGGATTTGGAATTAGTGGCAAATTTGGAGATTTTGTTGTAGCATTGTTCCAATTTGGAGGTAAGAGTAGATGATAGATTAGTGAGCAGCGGAGCGCCATATAGTAGAGAGGGAAGGAGGTAAGTAGAGGCAAGGGTTATTCTAGTGGAAGGAGACAGAAAGTGGGTGTTTCTATACAGTAAGCCAAGTTTTATATGTGTTTTGTTGATGTTTAGCTGGATATGAGTATTGAATTTCAGCTGGTCATCAATTTTAACACCAAGAAGTTCAGTGGAGGTTACTATCGCAATAGTGGAGTTGTTAAGGCTTGTAATTTGGAAAGAGTTTTTATCAAGAGATGAGGATTTGGAGGGGGAGAAGAGGGGGATCTTAGTTTTGTTGGCACTTAGGGAGAGGTGATTTTGGAACATCCAGTTTTCAGTGGTTGAAAATGCTGTTTGGGTTAGAGCTTGGAGCTCTGTTAGGTTAGGGGCTTGGCAGATCAGAGTGGAATCATCAGAGTATTGCACAATTGTGGTGTTGGGGATGGCTTTATGAAAGTCATTAATAAAGATATTGAATATTAATGGGCCAAGAATGGAACCTTGAGGTCCTCCTGTAGGGGTAGGCAGGAAGGTAGAGGTTGGTTGGCCCCATTTCACAGCTTGGGACCTGTTTGAAAGGTAGCTAGAGAACCAGGAAAGAGCTTTTTGGCTAAGGTTGAGGTTAGAGAGATAGTTTAGAAGGAGGAAGTGGGAGATGGTGTCAAAAGCTTTGGATAGGTCTAGTAGAACGGATGATACTAAGTTACCGGAGTCACGTGTAGAGTTTACAGAATGTAGGAAGGAGAGAAGGGTGGTGTTAGTACTGTGTCCTGGGCGGAAGCCGTGTTGGGTAGGAGAGAGTAGTTGGTATTCGGTAAGGAAAGGCAAGAGCTGCAGGTGGATACATTTTTCTAGGATTTTGGATATAGGGGAGAGGATGGCAATGGGATGGAAATTGGAGGCATTACAATTCTTGCCTCCTTTGTGAAGTGGAAGAATGAAAGCAGAACGCTAGAGTTTAGGTACATAGGATTCGAGCAGAGACCTATTTATTAGGATGCTGATGGGTATAGCAATGGAATCAGAAGCAATCTTTAGGAAGGAGGATGGGATGTTATCAGGGGCATTGGAGCAAGACTTTAGTTTATAGAGCAGTTTCTTTATTAGGTTGGTGGGTACAGGAAGGCCCAAAAACCATCAGTGACCTGAGGCAGGAGAAGGAGAACTACAGCAGGGGTGCAGGTATATGGATTACAAACTTAATTTTGTACTAAAAGTCTTATTTTCTTAATTTTGTTGGGGAAAACTTTCTAAAAAAACAAGTATATGTGTGTGGAGAGATAAAATTACAGCTTTCTAGGTGAGGGGCAGGGGCACTTTCTAGGTAGAGTTAGTGGAGAGAAGCGGGGAAGTTTTTACTGGGCTTATTATTAGGAGTATGCTGCCAGCTAATGGAAAAAGGAGGGAGGTGCACTCAGAGGAGAAGAGGTTCCATTAGAAGTTCGGTATATAGAGATTAGGTAGAGATAATTATGGGGAGTAGACTGTAAACCAAGGATGAGGTTGGGGGGGGGCGCTGCGCAATGACCACTGGTAGGCTGCTTTCATGCGTACCAAGGTAGAATGCTGCTCAAGTAAGGTGGATGCTAGAAAAACATATGTGCAGGTATATGGTGAATCTGGGAATTTTGAGGCAATGTTACAACTGTCTCATGTACACGGACAACCCTCTCCTCCTCCAAACAGATTCAAATATATGTGAGAGATGCAACTATTTAGCCAAACTGGAGGCTGAGCTCTCTCATCTCAAAACTGGTGTAACCAGTCAGGAGGAGAAGGTAACCTCACACAACACAATTCCAGTATCACATTGTCCCACCACATCAGCGAACCAAACACATAAATACACAAAAACATACTCGGAGGCTCTAAATAAAAATCTACCTAAGCAACAGAGACCTCCAAAGCAGACATCCAAGCAAACGCTACCTCAAAACAAAACACGCACAACACATAGCCCACAAAGTCAGTGTGCCAAGCAGCCACAGCCCTTAAGGCTGAATAACACACCTGATACTCTTGTAATAGGTGACTCTATTGTCAGACACACTGACGTCCCACTCACCAGGCTGAATAAAGAGAAGGTCATGGTGAGCTGCCTGTCGGGTGCTAGGATCCGCCACATAACACAAGCACTCAGGTCACTCCAAAGCAAATACAAATATGACTCAGTCATTGTACATGCTGGTGTGAATGACCTGAGACGTACCTCCCTGGACTACATGAAAAGAGACATAGAGGAGCTCTCTGATCATGTAGCCCAGGCTGGTATGACCCTGACCTTGAGCAGCATCTTACCCTCACCTAGAATGATGCCACAGTACAAAGACAAAATGATCGATTTTAACAATTGGCTAAAATTTTGGTGTCATTCAAAGGGGATCCAGTGTCTGTCAGCCTGGGATGACATGCTCAACAAGCCACGTTTCTTCGCTAGGGACGGCTTGCACCTGTCACCACTGGGCTTTCGGATATTGGCAAAGGCTCTTGCCACCCCCATAGTGCCTTTCTTAGGCAAGGCTCAAAAGTCAAACCCACCCCCATAGGCAGCACAAGGAACAAGAAACTAAGGGTAATGCTGCTAAACGCCAGAAGTCTTAACCTCAAGATGCACGCTCTCGAAGCTCTCCTCAGTATGGTGAACATCGATATCTGTGCAGTGACAGAAACCTGGTTCAAGGCTCCAGAGAGCACGCCAGCACTACCAGGCTATACCTCATATCATGCTTTTCGGCCCCAAAACCCGGACCGAACCACAAAAGGAGGGGGAGTTTCCATATTTATCAAGGATATCCACACCTCCAGGTTAGTGGCATTGCAACGGTATCGGAGACCATCCATGTGCAACTAACAGTGGGCAAGACTGCTTTTCAGTTTATAGCATCCTACAGACCACCCTCTCAAAGTCAGGAATCCCACTCGGCTTTCCTGAAAACATTGGAGAACATGAATATCTCTCCAAACACCATTATATTGGGCGACTTCAACTACCCAAACATTGACTGGGAGCACTACTCAAGCCCCAGCACCTTAGCCCAAAGGTTCCTGGAAATTATAAACTCAAATGCTATGGAACAACTAGTCACCACTCCCACAAGAGGGGACAACATACTAGACCTGATCATTACCAACATGGGGACTCTATGCTCCACACCAGAAGTATATCCCTCATTGGTAAGATCAGACCATAAATTAATCTCACTGGATGTCCACATCCCGACCCCACCCCCAGCCCAGAAAACCACAGTGAAAAACTTCTCAAAAGCGAACTTCTCACTTCTCAAAACTGAAGTGGAATCCTTCAAGGCCCCAGGGCCAGTGGAAACTACGGCCCAAACTGCAGAATCCTATATAAACGCATTCTACGGACATCTCCAGGAATGCATGGATCATGCTATCCCAAACAAAACCAAGACCCAATCATCCAAAGGCAGGAGTCCAGTCTGGTGGACCCCTGCCATAAATAAACTGTACAACAGAAGGAGGAAGCTACTACATGATAGAGCAAAATCCCTAATAGGGAAGGCATCTCTGATCAGTACTAGCAAAAAATTACGATCCCTCATAAAATCCTCCAAGGCCAGCTTCGAGAGAAAAATAGCACAGGACACCAAAGACAATCATAAAGCTTTTTTCAGTTATGTTAGAAACCTGGGATGCAACTCCCAGACTTGTTCTGAGTTGATTCTAAATGACAAAAAATACACTGAACCCACAGACATCGCCAATATCCTGGCAGACAGGTTCAGTGCAAACTTATCCACCCCCTCCCCCCCAAAAGAGCAAGTATCTATCCCAGCAGAGGGCTGACTCCCAAACATCTCTGATGCTCAGGTAAAGGCTGCCCTCTCCAAAGCAAAAAACTGCTTCCATGGGACCAGATGGCGTCCCAGGTTGCGTCCTACATGAACTCCAAGAGGAACTAATCCATCAAATAAAACAGCTATACAATCTCAGCCTCACTACAGGATATGTGCCCACAGAATGGCGTACAGCAACCGTGGTCCCACTAAACAAAGGTGGAGCCTCTATGGACCCTGGAAACTATCGCCCCATAAGCCTGACTAGCTTAGTCTGCAAGGCTATGGAGAGGATCATCATGGAGCTCATAAACAAAGACATTGGGGACCTGCAGACACTAGATCCTACCCAGTTCGGCTTTGTCAAGGGCAGATCCTGCCTTTTGAACCTGGTTGACTTCTTCGAAACAGTCACCAAAGCCATAGATGAAGGGAAGGTAGTCCACACAGCCTATCTGGACCTTGCAAAGGCATTTGACACAATACCCGACTCGGGCATCATAGATAAGCTATCCAGCTTAAATATAAACCCCTATGTCACAAGATGGGTCGCAAACTGGCTCAAAGACAGAACCCACAGAGTGAGAGTTGCTGGAGCCATGTCAGACTCGAAACCAGTCACAAGTGGCGTCCCACAGGGTTCTGTCCTGGGACCACTCTTGTTCGGTATATACTTTTCTGAGGTACAGGCAAACGTGGGAGGACTATGGTTCACCAAGTTCGCAGACGACTGCAAACTGGGCGCCATAATCAACTCTCCAGCTGACACAAACATCCTTCAAAAATGTCTCACAGAGACAGATAACTGGTGCCAGCGCCATGGTCTAAAGCTAAATGCCAAAAAATGTATAGTCATACCCTTTGGCAAAAACAATGTGCCCACAAATTACCACATAGGCGGAAACCCATTAAGTACAGAGAAAGTTATTAGAGACCTGGGGACCCAAGTTGATAGCAATCTCTCCTTTGAAAACCACATTGCCAAAGTGGTTAGAAAGACCTTCTACATAGCCTACCTCATCACGAAGGATTTCACATCTAGATCAAGAGAGGTAGTCGTGCCCCTTTATTCATCCCTCATCAGGCCCATCATAGAATACAATGCCCCTTTTGGGATGTACCTTACCCGACACCTGCAGCAATTAGAAAGACCCCAAAAGTATCTCACCAAGAGGATCAAGGGTCTCAAACATATGCCATATGCTGCTCGATTAAAAAAACTCCAGCTCTACTCAGTTGCATACTGCCTACTTCGAGGCGATCTATGCCTGACATACAAAGCTATGTCATATCCAGAATTAATGGACATGCTCCACCTCAGTAAATCTAAATCCCTCAGAGCCACACGCTCGAGGGACTTGAACCTCAGCACAGAAATAAATAGAACTTGCTGGAGGGACAGGTTCATAACCCAGAGGCTCCCTTCGCTCTGGAATGGAATTCCAGTTCATGTGAGGCAGAGCACCTCACTAAATCCCTTCAAGAAGAATCTCGATAGGTGGATGGGGGATCGTAGGTTTGTCCCAGGGATTACTCCCGTGTCACTGTTAGACAGAGGCACAGTAAACTAAACCTTAAAGGGCACAGTATACTCAAATCAAGGGGTGGCGTAAGCCATACAGAATCGGGCTAGGCTTATAATTAGCCTAGTATGAACCTATGAACCTATGTAAGACAGATTACATACACTGAGTCTCTTTAGGGAGATAGGGTCCCAGTAAACTTAATATAGATAAAGCAGACTGCCCACCGCTGTCTTCTTCTCTGAAAGGCAGGATATTCTGTTTAGCAGTGAGAAAGGGGAAAACACCTTGGGGAGCGGCTGAAAAGAAGAGTGAGAAAAATAAATAGTTAGAAAAATGGGGTAGGGGAAGAAGGAGAGAGCAGGAAGTAGTGAATGCAGAGTAGGGGAGGGGGTTTATAGTGTGGAGTAAAGTGGGAGAGAGGAGAGATAGAAGTAAGGTGAAAACAATAGTGCACTAGAAGGTCTACAGGTTATGATAAACTTCACATAGCAATTTGACATGCAAACAGAAAGATAGGTAACAGGATTACAGGTGTATTAGAGCAATCAGAGACTATTTTTGATATTCAAATAGCAGTAATTAAAGCAAAAAAATTCCTAGGTGGGAGAAATAATCCAAAACAATAATTACAATAGAAGGAAAAAGCAGTTCTTACATTCAATTAATCACATGAAGACTTTTAAATGAGGCAGGCCTTAGTGAATAGTTATATCTAAATACAAGACAAGCTATTATTATCAGCAATCATTAAGAACAGATCCGGATACTAGAGATTAAGTGCAGAGTCTAATGCTGCTTAACAGATGCCTCAGTAAGGCTCACTAGTGTATTAGCATTGAGCAGCTTAGTAGACACAAACAGGCTTACACTAAGCCAAGAAATAAGTGGGGGGCAATGAGGAAGCAATAGGATCATGTAAATATAGTTACCAACAATCAATTAAACACACCAGGACACTAGCGTTATTAGCAGCGACTAATGCTGCTTGAAAAAGACGCCTTAATAAGGTTAGCGTCTAATGCTGCCTGAAGAGACGCCTCAAAAAGGTTCACTATTATATTAGTATTATAACCACTACATTACAACACTTCATTACAAATTCTAAACTTAATAGACACAAGCAGGCTTGCACTAAGCCAAAAATAAACATACCAGGACACTAGTGTTGTCAGCAGTGACTAATGCTGCTTGAAAAAGACGCCTCAATAAGGTTAGCGTCTAATGCTGCTTGAAAGACGCCTCAAAAAGGTTTGTTATTATATTACTGTTATAACCACTACATTACAACACTTCATTACAAATTCTAAACTTAATAGACACAAACAGACATGCACTAAGCCAAAAATAAGTGGCTGGCAATGGAGAAGCAATAGGATCATGTACTATAGTTATGGACAATTAATTAAACACACCAGGACACTAGCGTTGTTTGCAGCATCTAATGCTGCTTAACAGATGCCAGAATAAGGTTCGCTATTATATTAGCATTGTAACTACTACATTACAATTTTAACAGCTTAATATACACAAACAGGTTTGCACTAAGTCAAAAATAAGTGAAGGGCAATGGGGAAGCAATAAGAACAAGTAATAATGTTATTGACATTCAATTAAACACACCAAGGCACTAGCGTTATTTGCAGCGCCTAATGCTCCTTAACAGATACCTCTAAGGGGCCACGACTATAATGGCATTGTGAGGAGATTCAAATGCCAATTCAAAAACTCACCAGGACACTAGCTTTGAGCACAGCGTCTAATGCTGCTTAACAGACGCCTCAAAGGGCTCACTACTATAATGGCATAGAGAGGAGTCTCAAAACGCGGGTTAATGACACAAACAAGCTTCCAGTAAGCAGGAAAAGCGCAGAGCACTTTAAACAGTACAAGCAGTGATATCAGAAGCTAGATAACAGCATATACACTATACGCATACGTACATTTAATTCTGTTAATATATAATTCTAATTCCTCTAGAGCTACACTTGGCATGCAAGTTAATAGGCACAATCAAGCTTCCAATAAGCAAAGAAGAGCAGACCACTTTAAAAAGTACAGACAGTGACATTAGAGAGTTTCAGAAGCTAGATAACAGCAAATACGCTATACGAATAGGTACATTTGACTCTGTTAATACATAGTTCTAATTCCTCTTAAGCTACACTTGGTTACACTTACCGGGAAACTAGAGCAGCAGCCTAGACACATGGCCGAATGCACAGAGGACGCGAGTGGCCCAGGTTTAAAAATGGCACCTCAGATGTCGTCCTAGTGATATAACATTCAGGGTGGGAATGCTCCGAGGGGGAGGGGATAAGTAAAGGGAGAATTAGGGAGGGAGAGGAAACATGTCATCTCCACTGTCTGGTTTTCAGACACTATACTGAAGCTGGTTGAAGTGGGATTGTCAAAGAGATGAAGAAAGTAGACATGAGTATAAGGAGATGAGGCGCATGGCAAAGAGAGATGTGGCGAAAGCTAAGGATAATGCGTATGGAGAGTTGTATGAGAGATTGGACACTAAAGAGGGAGAAAAGGACCTGTACTGATTGGCTAGACAGAGAGACAGAGCTGGGAAAGATGTGCAGCAAGTAAGGGTGATAAAGGATATAGGGAAAAGTACTCACAAGAGAGGAGAGTGTGTTGAGTAGATGGAAAGAGTATTTTGAGAGGCTGATGAATGAAGAGAATGAGAGAGAGAGAAGGTTGGATGATGTGGTGATAGTGAATCAGGAAGTGAAACGGAGCAAGGAGGAAGTAAGGACAGCTATGATAAGGATGAAGAATGGAAAGGCTGTTGGCCCAGATGACATCCCAATAGAAGCATGGAGGTTCTTAGGAGAAATGGCAGTGGAATTTTTAACTAGATTGTTTAGTGAACTTTTGGAAAGTCAGAGGATGCCTGAAGAGTGGAGAAAAAGTGTTTTGGTACCTATCTTTAAGAATAAGGGTGATGTGCAGAGCTGCAGTAACTACAGAGGGATAAAATTGATCAGTCACAGCTTGAAGTTATGGGAGAGAGTAGTAGAAGCTAGGTTAAGAAGGGAGGTCATGATTAGTGATCAGCAGTATGGTTTCATGCCAGGAAAGAGCACTACAGATGCAATGTTTGCTCTGAGAGTGTGATTGGAGAAATACAGAGAAGGTCAGGAGGAGTTGAATTATGTCTTTGTAGACTTGGAGAAAGCATATGACAGGGTGCCTAGAGAAGAGTTGTGGTATTGTATGAGGAAGTCGGGAATGGCAGAGAAGTATGTAAGAGTGGTACAGGATATGTACGAGGGTAGTGTGACAGTGGTGAGGACTGCAGTGGGAGTGACAGATCCATTTAAGGTGGAGGTGGGATTACATCAGGGATCAGCTCTGAGTCCTTTCTTATTTGCAGTGGTGATGGACAGGTTGACAGATGAGAACAGACAGGAGGCCCCGTGGACTATGATGTTTGCAGATGACATTGTGATCTGTAGTGAGAGTAGGAATCAGGTTGAGGAGACTCTGGAGAGGTGAAGATATGCTCTAGAGAGCAGAGGAATGAAGGTCAGCAGGGCTAAGACAGAATATATGTGTGTAAATGAGAGGGAGGGTAGAGGAATGGTGAGGATGCAGGGAGTAGAGTTGGTAAAGGTGGATGAGTTTAAGTACTTGAGATCAACAGTTCAGAGTAATGGTGAATGTGGACGAGAGGTGAAGAAGAGAGTACAGGCAGGGTGGAATGGGTGGAGAAGAGTGTCAGGAGTGATTTGTGACAGACGGTACCAGTAAGAGTGAAAGGGAAGGTCTACAAGACAGTAGTGAGACCAGCTATGTTATATGGGTTGGAGACAGTGGCATTGACAAAAAGGCAGGAGTCAGAGCTGGATGT
This sequence comes from Protopterus annectens, assembly GCF_019279795.1. Classification (NCBI taxonomy): domain Eukaryota; kingdom Metazoa; phylum Chordata; order Ceratodontiformes; family Protopteridae; genus Protopterus; species Protopterus annectens. The sequence continues at coordinate 459,119,198 of NC_056730.1, read as the reverse complement.
GGCAGAGTTAAAGATGTTAAGATTTGCACTCAGTGTGACTAGGATGGATAGGATTAGGAACCAGTATATTAGAGGGTCAGCTCATGTTGGACAGTTTGGAGACAAAGCAAGAGAGACGAGATTGTGTTGGTTTGGACATGTGCTGAGGAGGGATGATGGGTATATTGGGAAAAAGATGCTAAGGATGGAGCTGCCAGGTAAGAGGAAAAGAGGAAGGCCTAAGATAAGGTTTATGGACGTGGTGAGAGAGGACATGCAGGCGGTTGGTGTGACAGAGCAAGATGCAGATGATAGGAAGAAATGGAAAGAGATGATCTGCTGTGGCGACCCCTAATGGGAAAAGCCGAAAGATGATGACGATACTCAAGCTGGTCCCAAGTCCCTGTGGGCATTCCTTAAGCCTTTGGTGAATGTTAGTAAATTTTGTAAGGAAACGTATACAGCTTATGCATTACTTTGTAGTGAGGAGCTTTGGCGAGTGTGTTTGATGCTCAGAATGGAAAATGTTTACCTTGGTAACTACATTTTTAGTATGGAAGTTTTCTGACTCTTCTTGGCTACACTATCTTTTTGAGAGACTCTGTTCATGGCTAGAGCATGAACCTAGTACTTCTTCTCCAAGCCACAAGAACAAAAACTTGCCTGGGAGGCTTCGTTCTTCAACCCAGCATCCTTTTTGACTCAGCCACTGATGAGTGACTCTACTGTGGCTATCAGTTGTTCTTCAGACCTTTCATCTACTTCTCCTGACATCTCTGGTGTTGCTCCTCTAGATGCCACTATGGACTAGGAGTAGGCACATCCTCTATGACTGTACATTTGCCTTTACCAGAGAAGTTAGAACCATCCACTCAGGTTTCAGGGACGGTACTGCAGGTTGTTCCTTTGCTAACCCTCTCTGAGTGGCTTCTCCTTCAGGTAAGGACCATGCACCCAACCATTATTTTTATAGGAGGGGTCTTCTAGAAAGAGAAAACATAAGTCCAAACATTTTTTCTCATCTAGAGCAAGTAACTGGCTGGGTTTGAAAGAATAATTGTTGAGAGCAATACAGTCCTTGCATGATGGTTATCCTGTTCAGCAGAAGAGGAAAACAGTTTCCTCCAAATCAAATTCTGATTCCTATTCTGAGGGGCAGCAGCTGAATTGGGACACTGTATTTCATATTTTGTCACTGTAGGGGAGATATTCTGATTTTTAAGAGATCTTTTCCTCAGGTTTTCCTCCTGAAGCATGTTTCTTTTGAAATACTGTTGCCAATATGATGGACATTTCTCAATGAGAACAAACAAACAAACATGTCTGAATCTCAGCAAAGATATTATGATCTATTATAAGTAAATTTTCCTTAACCTGCACATGTTCCTCAGGACTATATCACAACATCAAACTTACAAAAGTTCAATCGTTGTAATATCGAACCGTTGTGTTTGAAACCCAACAAAACTGAAAGCACAGAACAGAGATTTTTTTCCCAGGGGAAAAAAAATTGCTGTTCCGTGACAAAAAAAAAAAAAAACTTAACCTTAAACCTAAACTGAAATGGGGAGGGGGCTTGCCTCCCATCCCCCCCAATGTGGGGGGCTGTGCCCCCCACACACACCCTACTTAAATATACCAACTCTGAGATCACACCACAGTGGAGGAAATAGCAAAGCCCTGAAAATGGCCCACCGATTTTTGTTTCCTGCGAAAAAAGTCGATATGCCGTGGCTTCACTATTTTCCACTTTCGGACTTTAGGGTTTGATATTACAACATTCAAACTTGTTTTAGTTCGATGTTGTAATATAGACCCATGTTCCTCCTGTACATGACAGTCAGCTATCAGCTCCTAAAAAGTCTAAGTTACATAAGGTGTCGTAGTCCCATATGTTTCTTTTTCTATCCCCAGGGTAGATCCTGCAGTCATTTCCTAGTCAAAGTCAGCTTCTACCAAGCTTATTTGAGATGCTGACCTTAGTCCTTCTGATAAACTGGGAAAGGTTTTGGATAAGTTTGGTAAGATATGTTTACTCTTATTCCATGTTGGCCTTAAGAATTGTAAGTTGTCAGAGACACATGTTGGCTGGCTTCTTATGACAATTTAAGGAGTTTAATTACTGATCTTCCCCCTCAGCTAATAAAACATCATTGTGTTCTGTAGTATCTGCATTGTCTAAGTTAATCAAACATGCATTGGAAAGTGCTTATGCCACTGCTGATTCTGTTTCCAAGGCTGCTGCCATTGGCTCTTTTATGAGAGGATTCACTTAGTTATAGTCTCAAAATTTGATGGAAGATAAAGAAGTGTTATTTGGTCCTCCTTCTGTGGATGTCCATAAGGGTTTTGATGAAAGGGGAATGTTGATTTTGTGAGTTGGATAGATTTTCAACCTTCTTTTTGCAAAATATAATAAAATCTTTTTTCCTTCCCTTTCAGGTTTCTTTCTCAAAAAGTAGAACAAACATGCACATCGATGTTCAGGCAAGCAATATATAAAAAAAAATCAAGGATTGTCAAAGAAGAAGAAAGGTGGACAACCAGGGACAATCCAAAAAATCAGATTGACTATGTGATTCTTTTGGATGTTCCCTCTCCCCACCCTGACACCCCCATACATTCAGACTGTTGGGTGTTGAGTATCAGTCTAAAAGGTTACAGCTGGCAGTGGCACTCCCTTTCTCAGCTTTAAGGAATTTGGCCTCATCCTCCTAATCCCGCTCTCCTATTCCCTTCTGTGTTGAATCAGTTGTTTTTTTTTTCAAAGACCTTTATTGAATTATCACTTGTGACATAGGCAAATTTACATTTGTATAAAAGTAATCAAACTATATTAACATAACAAACATTGTATTTCACATATATTTGCTATATGTCATATAACCTAAGCAGTATTACATAAATAATTACATTCCTGTTTTGTTTTGTTTTTTAACAAGAAACATCTTCATTAAACCATCACTTACTACATAGGCAATTATACATTTATATAAATAAAGATAAACCACACCAACGCAATCTTAGTCACAAGCATTGCATGTCATAAACCATACTGACCCACTTCCAGTTGCAAACATTATACATCACTTATAATCTGCCCAATATTTCTCACTCAGACATTACATAGCTCATTTAATCCTGTTGCCTTTTAGGCCTCATTCCTCCCTTGGATGTAGTGTTCCCACAATTCCCATTTTTTCCTATGTTGTTTGCCCTACCCTTTTCTAAAGACCTTAATTCCAGTTGTTTTACCTTTGTTACTATATTCACTACTTCCAGTATAGTTGGTTTAGATTTTGATTTCCATTTTCTAGTAATTGCTTTTTAGGCAGCCACCATAAATAGACACAACAAGGCCTTACCATGTCTAGGCAATTCCAATTCTGTGTCATAGTTCAGGAAAATCATCTCTCTCGTCAGACTAATCTGCACACCCAGCATATCTGACAGTCCAGCCCGCAGGGAATCCTTAAAATCTGCCAATTTACCACACTCCCAGAAAACATGTTCTCAATTACCTCTTTCTTCCCCTTCACACCACCACCATTTACTATCTGCCTGAGGAAAAATTCTCTGGAGTGTACTTGGGCCATAAAAATATCTATGTAAACATTTCCAGGCAAAAAATCCTAAATCTTCAAGATTTTGTTGCATATTTGAGAGCCATACATATATCCTCCCATTGTTTTGTTGTAAATTGCTTTTCCAGTCTCTCTTCCCAATCTTTTATAACCTCCTCTGATTGATTCTTATAGTTATCATGCAGTATTTTATATGTTGTACTAATTATTCCTTTTTAATTTCAGTTGCTATTCTAGAGTCTGTTAAAACACTACCAGTGCTGGTCTTTTGTTTAGGACCCCCCCCCATTTCTTTCTCTTTGCCTATTCTCTGATGTCAGTCCCTTATATGGAAGGCAATCTCTAACCTGTAGTACAAATAAATTATTGGAGTCTTCCCATTCTATCACCTTTCCTCTCTAGTTATTTGCTCCAAATACCATGGTTCCTTTGCCAGTTTTCTCCAATAAATTCCAGCCTGGGTCTATATCAGAAGACCGACAACTAAAAATACCAAACACCCTTACCTCGACACTGCTTAATCAAAAGCAGGAAATGTCGAAATCGCTGGGCTATTGTCGGGAGTTTGCCATTTCCTCCACTGTAGTGTGATTTCAGAATAGGTATATTTAAGTAGGGTGGGGTGGGGAGCAAAGCCTCCCAGTTTGTTTTATCTTTTGCTTTTTTTTTGTTTGTTTTTTGTTTGTTTTTTACTCTGGCCGTTCGACATTTCCTGCTTTCATTTAAGCAGTGTCAAGGTAAGGGTGTTCAGTGTTTTTAGCTATCGCTGTCATGATATAGACCCTTCCAGCCCCCCTCTTACCTATTGTCTGTATCCCTGATTGAAGCCATCCATATTGGCAGAATCTCTTTTCTCCATTTCCATGTTCATTTAGTTCTTAGAATTCTTTCTGCTACTTTATAGATATAATATTCTGCATGATTATTGTTATTCTCCTTAAAGACCTGCATCAAAAAAATTCCAGTCTCTCCTTGTTTCTTGAGTTTCCCTTGTTTTTCATTATCATCCCTTTCCACTTTGAATTATAGTTTTCTGCTTTTGCTATATATAGAAGTCTTAACTGTGTAGCTCTGAAATACCCCTTCAAATTGGGAAATCCTAATCTGCCCTGTTTTATTGGAAGAATCAGCTTATTCCACTTGACTGTTGCTGCCTTCCCCTCCCAGATAAAGTTCTTCAGCTCTTTATTAATTGCTACCCCCAACATACCCTCTGTTTGATAAAAATATGCCTGACCTGTGTATAGGGTCTTGAACCAGTTGTCTCAGGGGGTAATAGAATAGGTATAAGGTCTCGAACCAGTTGTCTCAGGGGGTAATAGAATAGGTATAAGGTCTCGAACCAGTTGTCTCAGGGGGTAATAGAATGGGCTGCTTGAGATCAAAAAGGGAGAGAGCTTTATTTGGTAATTTTTCTGATACCAAAGAAAGAGGGGACCTGGAAAGCAGTCCTTTACTTTTCTTTTGAAAACCTGTGCATCATATTTCCAAATTCACAATGGTCTGTCTGCAGTCTGTGTTACTCCTTGTTTCTACTTCCAGTTTTCCATCTTTACATTTAAAATATTCTTACCACCTTGTTCCAATCAACAACAGTTTAGACACTTTATTTTCATTTCTCTGTCTGGTTTGCATTTCATTTTGCTGTTTTGCCCTTTGGGTTATCTACAGCCCCTACCCTTTACAGACATACCGACACCTATAATAGTCCATTGTAGGTTGCAGGGCATTCCCATTTCCCTTATCTAGACAGTTGCTGTATTTTTGCATATTCTTTCAAAGCTTTTTGAGTTTCTCTGACTTGGATAATAAAGCTATTTCTCAGCCTGAGATTTAGGTGAACAGAGAGACATCCTTTCGCATTTCTTCTCAGAACACTGTGTTTCTATGATATTTTCTAGGTACAACTCTTATGTTGGCTGTCTTTCCTTCATCAAGACAAAGCAGAGAGTTACAGGGAATAGTTTCAGATATTTTCAAACCAGACTTGGGCATCTTCCAGAGAATATCTCAGAATTCCAGGTGTGATGGTGTCACCTATTGTTATGATTCCCTTGGCCAGAGCCCACATGGAAAGATTCACTGGTTTGTCAAGTACATTTAGACACAGTACTATCCAGTCTCTATTATTTGAAATTCCAGTGCTGGAATTTGTAAAAACAGGGTTAGATTGATGAGTGAAGCAGATGTTTTTCAACCCTGGTCTTCCCTTCTCTCTTCCAACCCCCACTCAGTCTGTAATAGCATTTGCTTCAGACTTTGCTTGGGGAGCTGTGTACAAGGGAGTGAAAGTTCAGGGTATGTAGAGCAAAGAAGACAAGTTAAAACACATAAATGGCAAGTGAATTGATGGGTATAATACATGTTCTCAAATCTCTAAACCATATTTGTACTACAGGCCTTCTGCTGGTAAACAGACAACACCACAGAGATCTGGTACATATGTAAACTAAGTGGAAACAGGTCCTAACCCCTTTGCAGACTAGCTATTGCTGAATGGGATCTAGCAACGTGGTTCAGTTTATCCCCCAGACTACATACATTCTGTCAGAGTAAAACATTGTGGCAGATAGACTGAGCAAGACTGGGAATGGAACATACATCCATGGGTCTTCCATGGTGTAATCTATCTGTGAGGAACTTCTTAGTTAGATTTGTTTGCCTCCAGTCAAAGCACACAGCTAAAGAACATTTGCTTCAGGACTCCTTGCAGACTAGCCTGGGAGACAGGTGCCTTTTTGTTCCTATGGATGGGAGTGCTTCTGTATGCCTTTCTAGTCTTTCCTCTGATAACTAAAATTCTCCTCAAGATTCAGAAGGACTCTCCAGAGATCATTTTGGTGACCCCCTTTTGGCCCAGGCAACAGTGGTTCATCCTTTTTTGAAAATGGACAAGGGCAATTACCACATGCTTCCTCACAGAATGGACTTACTCACACAGGACAGGGAGTTTGACACACCCCAGTATTCAACATTTTCAGTTGACTGCCTGGATGGTAGGATTTTAATACCTTTTTATGCATCTTTTTTTCAGAGGACATACATGAGCTATTGATGTAGGTAAAGAAAACTCCTACTCTAAAATCATATATAGGAAAGTGAAAAAGATTTTCTAGTTGGTGCCAGTCCAAGAAGCAGAGTTGTTCTAAAGCTCAGTCTCCTGTGATTCTTCTGTACTTGTAGGATTATAAGAGATTACTAGGCTATCAACCCAGAGGTCATTTTAACCCTAGCCGTTTCAACCCAGTGTAATACCATACAGGTACTAGTCAATACCCAAGACTGCATTTAGTGATGACTGCCTATGTCCAGGAGGATTGTGGGCACTATTCCCAGTAAGAATTTACAGCGCCCCATCCACTCATCCATCTTCTTCTTGAACAGTGTCATAACGGTGCTCTGTTTCACATGAATTGGTAGTCTGTTCCAAAGATGTGGCAGTCAGTGGGAGATATATCGGTCCCTCCAGCATGTCCTATTTAAGCTGCACGCCATATTTAAGTCCCTGGAATGGGTTTCCCTAGACCCATTTGATTTACTGATATACAATAAGTTCATTAGGTTTGGGTCTTTGGTTGCTGTGTAGACCAGGCACAAGTGTCCCCTAAGAAGTCTATACAATATGGAGTATAGTGACAGCGATTTTAGTTGGTCCATGTAAGGCACATGCTGGAGGCCCCTGACTGTCTTTGTTAGAAACCTCTGAGGTTTCTTTAACTGTTGTAGATGCTTAGTGCGGTACATACCAAATGGGGCATTATACTCAGTTATGGGCCAGATAAGTGTTGAGTATAGGGGGGTTATAACTTCTTTTGCTCTCAAGGCATGTGATTTATTATTCAATGGCCTTTCTTATTCATCTGTCAAGATTAATTTCTTGGCCATTTCTGCTCGTCTGCTCCTGGATCCCCCTTTCTACCATACTTCTTGTGAAACAGTTTTTGAAAGAGGTGTTACTTACCTCCCTAAATAGTAGACAGGAAGCTCCTGCTTGGGATCTTAATTTTATTTTAGAAAAAATGTCTATTGTTTCTTTTTAAACCTGCTTATGAGGCTGATTTGAAGTTCTTAGCCTGAAAAAGTGTTACATATTACTCTGACTTTGCAAGGAAAGATTTTATGGTGAATCATCCATACCTCATATTTCACAAAGATAGAGTAACTTTGAGAACAAGTCCTTCTTTTATGCCCAAGGTTGTTTCAGAGTTTACCTTAAGCTAGGTTATTCATTTCATTGTTTTTCTTTCAGGAGTGTAAAAAAGAACAAGAAAGAATTCTTCACTCCATGGATGGCCTTATGTAACTTAGGTACTATATTGACAGAACAAAATTGTTTAGGACTTCTGATCAACTGTTTATCTGTTGTGAAGCTTAGAAGAAAGTACAACTAGTGTCTAAACAGACAATTTCTAAGTGGTTGTCCCAGGCAATTACTTTCTCACTACAAGTCACTTCCAGGCAAGGTTAGGGCCCACTCTAGTAGAGCCCTGGCTACTTCTCTGGCTTTTTGGAAAAGGCTAGAATCTAGAAACATACTAGAGGCAGCAAGTTGTTTTTTAGTGCACATCTTTACCAAACACTACAATATAGATTCCTTCTGTAGGTCTAGAGCAAGCTTTGCTAAAACTATTCTCCAAGGGATCCTAGACTCTAATTTAGCTTACTCCTACCTTACTCAGTATATTAGTTAAGACTACTGCAGCACTGGGACTTCCAAGATGGCTGCACACTGAGTAACAGCTTAGTTTCAGCTCTCACAGTGTGAAAGCAGACACTTAGAAAACAGTCAGTGAACATGTGTTTTTTGGTAAATTTCAGTAACTGGCTAGTAAGTGTACTGCCTGGATGCCAGCAAAAAGAAATTCAGAGAACCTGAAAGAAAATCAGTCACAAAAGCTGAGGAGAAAACATTGACTGGGGAGACTTCTGCAGCTGTTCAGCAAAAAGCAGTGTAAGCTTCAGCTTTGGTGCAAGACATGCCTTCCGGTAATCTAAAGGAAAAACAAGTCAAATGTACACAGAGCTGATTAAAATAAATGAAACACTAAAGGAGTATATCAACTCAAATAACAAAAGGCTAGAAAAAAATGAAAAAAAAAAAAGCTTTAAACATATATTCAGATGAGGTGATAAAAACTGTGAAAATCATAGGTCAAAGTGAAGAAAAGGCTGGATGAATATGAGACTGCTGAAGAAGTGATGTTTCAAAAAAATAATAAAATTAGAGACAGAGCATGTAGGGAAAACCTGAGATTTTCTGCTGTATAAGAGAAGCTGGAGGGAATGGACTGTACTAATCTTAAAGCACAAATAAACAACTGGACTGGTATTCCACAGCATGTGTTGTTAATTGAAAGGGCACATCATATGTATGCTCCAAACCTGGACATAAGGCAACCTAGACCTTTAATAGTAAAGATGCAATCTTACCACCAGAACAAGTGGATTCTGACAAAACTGAAACAGAAGGACAAAGTGCTAAAAGTGGGAGACAGTAGAGTGTTTGTATAAAATGATTACTCGCTGTACACCAGGCAAAACAGGAGTAAATTCATTCCAGTAATGAAGGGAATGTTGAGAAACAGGCATGAGATTCAAGCTGCTGTATATAGCTTTTTTCAGAATATTTTTCCAGGTTTGTCATTTTGATGCAGAACTTGCTTAGAATGCAGTGCAGAAGTTTGTCCAGCAAAAAGTGAGATGTCAAACAGAAGAGATTCTGCTTCTTGTTCTTCTGGTAATAAAGCCCATAGAAAGAATATGCCAGTGAAACCTTTTCCAATGTTTCAAAGGAAAATGTTTGAGAGACAAAAAAGGACAAGAGTTGACTAGAAGAACTGTGAGTACATTGAAAATGCAGCAAAGACTGGATTTGTGAGATGTAGATCAATAGGAAGAAAACCAGCAACTCCAAAACTGACAAATAAATGTGGGATTACTAAGCATTAATTATATTTGTGAAACATGACAGAACAAGAAAACCTGGAAATACTAGACTTGACTTTGTTAATCTTGTAGGGGCCTTGAAAGCATATGCCCTACTTTATGTCATTAATGTTTGGAAGAACATTTAAGAGAGGGGAAGAGGAAGGAAAGAGTAAACTGTAAGTAAAACAAACTTTTGTTCTTAACAGTAGTATTTTTATAATGCATGATATAACCAGCATGCTATAAAGTAAAGCTTTTTTTAGGTATTTTCTGAGTATAATAGGGATACTAAAATAAACAGGTGCCCTGCTTTTTTTCCTTTTCTTTCTTTTTTCTTGTTCAGTTTTAAGAAATGTAGGCACTGCACTGTAAAAAAAAAAAAGAAGAAAAGTCTGGACAAAGGGGTGTGATAACAAGAAAACATTATACATTTTTTCTTACTCTTGCATAAGGAATGATTGGATTAAGGTCATTGGCTTGATCTAGTAACAAGTTTTAAGGAGAAGCAAATAAATAAAAAAAAGGAGTACAGAATATAGTAAAATATTTTCATGTAGCAAATAAGTGAGTGCTTGTAGTAGAGGCAGCTGTGTTTCTGGTTCTCATGTCTCTCTGGAGATAATCTGATAAGGGGCAATAAAAACAATAGCTAGGAGAAAATGCTAGCTGAAAGCATTCAAGTGTTTTTTCTAATCTAGGAGAGGAATAAATATAAGATGAAAAACAGACAGCACTTAGCTGAAGTAGAAGCACAGGCTGTATCATGTGTCTCAGCATGGATAACCTTCCTTATAGGTTAATCCAAGTCTATGAGTGAGGCTTTCAGTCGGGGATAGTTCCTCCATTTAGGTGAGGTAAACTTCAATATTTGAACTAGTACATAGTTTTTGTGTTAGTATTAAGTTAATAGGTTATAGGGCATGTTCTGTGTGTGTGTGTGTGTGTGTGTGTGTGTGTGTGTGTGTGTGTGTGTGTGTGTGTGTGTGTGTGTGTGTGTGTGTGTGTTTGTGTGTGTGTTTTGAGGGTTTTCACTAAAACAAAACGTTTTGTTACATGTGACGTAGGTTCAAATGGATATGGCAAAAAACTGTGTAAAAGATCAACCTGCCAGATATTAATGTATGCATGTAACACCAAAGTGGAAACTAGGCATTTAAAAAAGGTGTTACACATAACAGGTGGGAGTAATAACTTTTTAACATAATGACAGCACTTTCTATATTATCTTTAAATGTAAATGGTCTCAAAGATATATACACAAAAGAAAATGTAGTGGACCATATTAAAAATGTAGTGTGCAAATAGTTATGTTCCTTTATACTCAATTTGGAAAGAACTGAGCATGTGAATTTGATAAAGGATTTCAGGATGGTTATTCAGCAGAAAATCTGGGACAAAGGGAAAAGGGGAGTACTTATATTACTTGCAAGAGGAGCTCCAATAGTGACAGAGCAGGAAAATTATAATAAGGATAGATTTGTAATACTAAGATGCAAATGGTAAGGGAGGAGAATTACACTGGCATGTATTTATATTCCACTTAAACTGCTATTATGGAGTTTAAGAATATTTTGGGAGAAATTAATCAGCTTTCAGCAGGGAAAATTACTTGTAAGTTAGGACTGGAATTTGATTTGCAGCAAGGAAAATGTATCTGAGGGGCAGAAGGGAAAATTTAACAAAAGAGGGTAGATTTTTGAAGAAATCTATAAAAATATTTGGCATGGAAGATGTGAATTTATATATTATTCGCCAAGGTACAAAAAAAGAGCTAAGTTAGACAGAAATTATATTTCACAGGAAGATCTGCATGTAAGTATAAGTTTTGATATGCATCCAATAATTATTTCAGATCATGCACCAGTAATAACTAAAATAAAAATGCAGGCTAATGAAATAAAAATGAGACATTGGTGCTTTCCCACCTGTCTGTTAAAAACAGAGGAATTTAAGGAATGGGAAGTGGAGTTATCAGGGAAGATAGAAATTTATTCTGAAACATAGCTAGGGAGTGGGATAAAATTAGAGTTTAAAAATAGGGTGGAAATAAAAGAAAGAGAGATGTTAAGAAGTAACAAGAATTATTTAGATGGACTGACAAAGGTTAAGGTATTGCAGACTAGAGGGAATCTCACATTACAAGAAGAGGAGCAGTTGCAGAATGCTGAACAGAAAATAAGGAATTTCTTCAAAAATATACATGAATTTAGAAAGACTGCTATTGAGCAACTGTTTTTTGATAATAACTCCAGACCACAAAAAAATAAATAAATAACACGACTCAGGCAACAGAAACTAGAAAGGGCTGTTGCCAAGCTCAGGGAACCTATAAATAAGGAAGATAACCAAAGATTTTGTAGAGGTGTTAGAAATACTTTGAAAGTTTTATGAAAATCTGTATAAAGCAGAGAAATATGGAAATCAAGAAAAGTTACACATGGAAATGTTTATGGAAGACTTAAATTACCACAGTTAGAGGTAGATGATGCTCAGTTACTAACAGGATATGAGGAGATGAGATAAAAATGGTGATGTATAACCAATCTACAGGAAAGTCCCCAGGAATGGATGGTATTTCTGTGGAAGTTTGGAAGCTAGGAGGGAAAATAACAAAGATCTGGTAGGAGGAGAAGCACCAACATCCTGGAACAAAGCAGTGGTGGCTGTAATGCCTAAAGATGGTAAAAATCCATCAGATCTAACTTCATGTAGGCCCATTTCAATTCTAAACCATGATTATAAAGTGTTTATGTCTATAATACTAAAAGAGTGGCAAAGATGCTGCTAAAATTGATAGATATGGATCAGTGTGGTTATGTGAAGGGAGGCAAACGTTTGACAATGTTAATAGAGCAATGATGATCCAGAGGGAAGCAGAATGTAAGAAAGTACCATTGGTTTTGGTAGTTCTTGATACAGAGAAAGCATTCAACAGAGTAAAATTGAATATTTTGAGCAGGACAATGGAAGCATTTGCATTCCCTGATAAAACTTTAAGATTGATTAGGAGGATGTACGAGGGGCTAGAGGTAAAAATTACAGTGGGTGAGTTCCTCTGTGATAAGTTCTGTTTCATCAGAGGAACTAGGCTGGGGTGTCCTTTTGCCCCTTTGTTATTTGTGCTATATTTAGAAATATTAGTAAAGAAAATAAGGGACTCGGAAATTCAAGGATATAATTGGTATTGTCAAGAAAAGCTGGCTTTATTTGCAGATGATATTATTTTGTACCTGATAAAAAAACAAAAAAAGGACATTTCAGTTTTGTTGAACATTTTGAGACAGTTTCCAAGTCTTTTTGGGATACAGAATCAGTGAAGATAAAACAAAAGCAATAGCTGTAAACTATGTACCCACACACAAATTGGTTCCGCAATACCCATATGTATGGGGACATGATAAAATGAAGTACTTAGGATTAAAAGGAATTCTGTTATGGCAGCTAAGGATATGTGGGAAGAGACTAAACAAAAGATAATACAAAAACTGAGAAATTGGAAGCTCTGTTTTATGAATATGGATAGCAAGATACAAGCAGTCAAAATGTTTTTTTGTCCCAGTCAGTTTTTTTAAGTTTCAGCACTCAAATCTGTTTCATTTATTTATTTTTATTTTATTTATCATTTGTTGACCGGGATAGTCCAACTAGGTTCCACAGAGCCTGTTTTCAGCGGAGGCCCGGGGAGAAATGCTCCAGATGCATGTCTTTGGAATGTGGGAAGAAACCGGAGTACCCAGAGGAAATCCATGCGAACACAGGGAGAACATGCAAACTCCACACAGAAGGCACCCCAGCCGAGAATTGAACCAGAGAACATCTTGCTGTGAGGTGACAATGTTAACTACTGCACCACTGTGCCGCCCAAGCTCATCACTTGTTCAGAACTCATTGTAAGCACTAAATAAGCTATACATTACTACAGCACTCAACTTTCCTCACTTGTCTAGAGGAAAGCAGTTTTAGTACTTAATAAATAAGCACCTATCCAGGCATGTCTAAGGGTCAGCTCCCGGTGTTTTCTCTTGAATACCTGATGAATCTGGGCATCTTGGGGCAATGCAGCAATTGCCTCATGTACACAGAGAACCCTCTCCTCCTACCACCCAACACTACAACCTGTGAGAGATGCACTTATATAGCCAAACTGGAAGCAAAGCTCTCTGCACCCAAGACTGGAATAGACAGTCAAGTAGAGAAGGTAAACACTTGCACCACACCACACTCATCACATAGTCCCTCAAAATCTACACCACCAAAACACACACATAAACATGCAAAACACACACCTACATTCACAGAGGCTGTCAATAAAAACCTGCCCAAGCAAGAGGGACCTCCAAAGCCAAAACCCAAGCAAACTCCACCACCCAACACAACCCAAATGACACATAGCCCACAATCTCAGTGTGCCACTCAACCACAGCCCATAAGGCATAACAACATACCTAACACTCTAGTAATAGGTCACTCTATAGTCAGGCACACTGATGTTCCACTCACAAGGCTAAACAAGGAGAAAGTTACTGTCAGCTGCCTGTCAGCTGCCAGGATCCGCCACATAACGCACGCACTCAGGTCACTCCAAAACAAGTGCAAATATGACTCTGTCATTGTCCATGTTGGTGTGAATGACCTGAGACATACCTCCCTGGACATGAAAAGAGACATGGAGGCGCTCTCCGATTTTGTAGCCAAGGCAGGTATGACCCTAGCCGTCAGTAGTATCCTGCCATCACCCAGAATGATACCACAATACAAGGACAAAATGATTGACTTCAACAATTGGCTAAGCTTCTGGTGTCATTCTAAGGGGATCCAGTATTTGTCTGCCTGGGATGACATGATCGACAGACCACGATGCTTTGCCAGAGATGGCCTGCACCTGTCACCCTTGGGTTTCTGGATACTGGCTAAGGCTCTTGCCACCCCTATAGTGCCTTTTTTAGGCAAGGTTCAAATGACAAATTCACCACCATAAAAGGTACAAGCAAGCAAAATCTGAAGATAATGCTACTCAGTGCTAGAAGTCTAAACCTCAAAATGCACTCACTCGAGGCACTCCTTAAAATGGAGAACATTGACATCTGCGCAGTGACAGAGACCTGGTTCAAAGCTCCAGAGAGCACCCCTGCATTACTAGGCTATAATTCATATCACACCTTTCAGCGACCTAACTCGGACCGAAGCACTAAAGGTGTAGGTGTGTCCATATTCATTAAGGATATCCACACCTCCAGGCTAGTTGCACAGCATAATGCATCCGACATTATCCAAGTGCAACTAACTCTGGGGAAGACCGCAATCCAAATTGTAGCTTGCTACAGACACCCCCACCATTCCCCAGGATTCCCACTCCTCATTTCTTGATACACTGGAAAATATTAGGGTACAACTCAACACCCTAATAATGGGCGATTTCAACTACTTCACCATTAACTGGAAAAACTACTCATGTACCAACTCTTTTGCTAAACGTTTTTTGGAATTCATAAATTACAACGCCTTGGATCAACTTATTCATACCCCCACCAGAGGCAGCAATATCCTAGACCTGGTCATTGCCAACATGGGTGACCGGTGTTCCACATCAGAGGTCAATTCCTCGTTGGTTAGATCCGACCACAAGCTAATCACCCTAGACATCCACATCCTGCCCCCACCCCCCATTAGGGAAACCACCGTAAAAAAACTTCTCCAAAGCCAACTTTACACTTCTTAAGACAGAAGTGGCAAACTTCATGACACCCATGCAGATGGACGGTAGAGGTACGACTGCTGAATCCTACACAAATTCACTTTATAAGCACTTACACAAGTGCATGGATCATGCTATCCCTAACAGAACCAAGATGCTATCCTCCAAAAAAAGGAAGCCAATCTGGTGGTCCTCTGCCATAAACAAACTCTACAAAAAAGAAACTGTTGCGAAAAAGAGTAAAATCCATGACTGGAGAAGCTCCCTGGTCAGCCTCAGTAAGAAGCTGGAATCCCTCATAAAATCCTCCAAAGCTAATTATGAAAACAAAATTGCCACTGACTCTAAAGACAACCACAAAGCATTCTACAGCTATATCAATAATCTCAATGGCAACACTCACATCTGCTCTGAGTTACAGCACAATGGCACCAAATATACAGAACCAACTGATATTGCCAACATCCTGGCAGATAGGTTCAGTGCTAACTTTACCTCCCTCTCACCATCTAGAGGGCCCATCTCTATACCGGAAAAATGCAACATTCCTGTAATCATGGCTGCACAGGTAAAAAACACACTCTCCAAAGCCAAGAACACAGCATCCATGGGACCTGACAATATCCCAGGCTGCATTCTACACGAACTACAGAACGAACTGGCACCCCACCTAAATACCATGTTCAGTCATAGCCTCACCTCAGGCTTTGTGCCCACTGAATGGCGCACCACGATGGTTATCCCACTCCTCAAAGGGGGAGCCACGACGGATCCCGGGAACTACTGACCCATTAGCCTGATGAGCCTGGTCTGCAAGGCCATGGAACGTATCATCATGGAACTCATAAACAAAGACATTGGTAATCTCCAAACTCTGGACCCCACCCAGTTCGGGTTTGTAAAAGGCAGATCATATCTCGTAAACCTGATAGACTTCTTTGAAGCAGTCAGCAAAGCCATAGATGAGGTTAAGGTGGTTCACACAGCCTGTCTAGATCTTGCCAAGGATTTTGATACCATCCCCTACTCAGGAATTATAGATAAACTCACTAAACTAGGTATAAATCCCTATGTCACAAGATGGGTTGCCAACTTGCTCATGGACAGAACCCACACTGTGAATGTAGCAGACTCCAAATCCGACTTCAGACCAGTGACAAGTGGAGTACCACAGGGTTCAGTCCTGGATCCACTCCTGTTTGGTATCTACTTCTCTGAAGTACTGGCTAACACAGAAGGTCTTTGGCTAACAAAGTTTGCAGATGAATGCAAACTGGGAGCCATAATCGAAACTACTAACGATGTGGGCATCCTACAAAAGGGCCTCACTGAGACAGATGCCTGGTGTCAAAGCCATGGCCTGAAGCTCAATGCCAAAAAGTGCATTGTCACATCCTTTGGTAAAAACTCTGTACCCATGAACTACCACATAGGTGGCAGTCTACTTAACATCGAAAGTGTGATAAGAGACCTTGGGACACAGGTGGACAGTAGTCTCTCCTTTGATAATCACATCACCACAGTGGTCAGGAAATCCTTTTACGTGGCACACCTCATCACAAAATATTTCTCAGCCAGAAAAAAAGAGGTCATTGGTCCCCTCTACTCATCACTCATTAGACCCTTTATAGAGTACAGTGCCCCTTTTGGTATGTACCTCACAAGACATCTACAACTAGAGAGGCCACAGAAATACCTCACAGAGAGGATTACTGGCCTCAAACAGATATGCTACGCAGACTGTCTCAAAAAACTCCAGCTTTACTCCGTCACATATCACCTACTCAGAGGCGATCTCTGCCTAACATACAAAGCTATGTCAAACCCAGAGGTGTTGGACATGCTCCACTTAAAGAAATCCCAATCCCTCTGAGCTACATGCTGTAGAGACCTAAACCTTGTCACCACAATTTTATTTTATTTATTTATTTTACATTTGTTAACCGGGGTAGTCCGACTGGATACATGTCCATTTTCAGCGGAGGCCCGGGGAGAAAAGCTCCAAGCAAGACAATACAAAAAACATAAAAGAAGTAACAAAAACATATGCAGTTAAAGCAAGGTGAAGTTAGCCATTACATGATATGTAATTAAAAGCATGATTTAGTTAGTATACTTAATTATTATACATGATAACAGCAATTAATTATAATAAGGATTACTCAGATAACCAGGATCTGGGAGCAATGTATTCAGAGAGATAGCTAGCCAGGATTGAGACAATGGCAGGTACGTGTAGACCCCAGGTGGCCTTTTAGTTTAGTTTTAAATTGATTTAAAGAGGGGAGTGAAGTAATATCAGGAAGGAGTTTGTTCCAAATTCTCCCTGCAGAGTTGGTAAGGAGAGAATCACCAGCCGCGTTATTAGTTTTACGTGTTTGTATAAGGAGACGACTGGACGACCTCAGTGGTCGAGGGTTATTGCAAGGGGAGATCAGTTTTTTGAGTGAGGGAGAGTATTCGGGGTTATATATAATTTTGTGGGTCAGGACTAGTAGGTTATAAGAAATTAGTTTTGGTAGCTCAAGCCAGTTGAGCTGGGTTAAGTTGGTGCAGTGATGGGTTCTATATGGTAACCCAGTAACAAACCTAGCGATGTGATTATAACAGATAGTGAGCTTGTTCATGATCGTTTTATTAATATTATGTAGTAAGGGGGATGAGTACAAGAGTGTAGAGAGAAGATGGGTTTGGACAATGGCAGATTTAGCTTGGGGGGGTCAAGAAGCTTTTTATTCTATATAGCGAACCTAGTTTCTTATTGATTGATTTAATCATTAGGTTTACATGAATATCAAATTTTAGGTTGTTATCTATAGTTACCCCTAATAATTTTGTCGAGGGATCCGGAGAGATTATTGTCCCGTCCTTTGCTTGGATCGTAAAGTTGAGGCGGCTTGACCTTTGTGTCGGTGAAAACAGTAACATTTTTGGTTTTTTTGGATTAAGTATCAAACGACGACTAGAGAGCCAGTTTTCTACTTTGCTGAAAGTAGTTTGGGTTATAGATTGTAACTCTATGGAGGATATTCCAGAGCAAATCAGCATGGAATCGTCTGCATATTGAATGCAACTAGCATTAGATACAACTGTGTGCAAGTCGTTGATGAAAATCGAGAATAACAGTGGTCCTAGAATGGATCCTTGTGGGACTCCCAGAGTATTAGGTAGTAGGTTAGAAAGTTTGGTCTGCCATAAAACTGCTTGTTTTCTACCATTTAAATAGGATCTAAACCATTGAATAGCAGTAGTATCCAGACCAAATTAATGTAATGTATCAATTAGTAGTTTATGGTCCACCATATCAAAGGCTTTGGACAGATCCAAGAATAATGCTGAGGAGATATTATTGTTATTGCGATAGGTATTGATGGTATTGGAGAAGACAAGAAGGGCTGAGGTAGTACTATGGAGAGGTCGGAAACCATGCTGAGTGTCAGCCAATAGGTGATTGACAAGTAGGTGTTGCATAAGCTGTTTCTGCATACATTTTTCCATTATTTTTGCTAGGGGGGACAGTATGGAAATGGGCCTGTAGTTAGAGAGGTCTGTGGAAGTGCCACCTTTATGGAGAGGAATTACATAGGATACCTTCCAGATATCGGGGATTTTGGCCTCTACTAGGGTAAGATTAATGAGTATTGACACAGGGTAGGCAATGGCCTCAGCTGATTTTTGCAAGTATTCAGCTGGAAGTTGATCGGCTGAGAGTGTGGTAGGTTTTAGTTTTTTGATTAATTTACAGATGAATGAAGTTGCTACAGGCTGAAAGGTGAATAGGGGAATGTTTTTATAGGTGGGAGTATCAAGGCTTTGAGAGTTAAGTGGCAGTTGATTAGACAGGGTTTGGATTGTCTCGGTGAAGAAGCAATTGAAACTATTAGAGACCACGTTAGATGGTTTATCTATGAGTGTAACAGGGACAGGTGTGGTGGAGCTACCTGGGTGAAGAAGATTATTTAGCCCGGCCCAGAATTTTTGTGGACAGTTTTGATGCTCAGTTTGCAGTTTCCAATAGTATTGTCTTTTATCAAGTAAGATTAGTCTTTTGGTTTCATTCCTAAGTTGTCTATAGTTAATTTGATTGAGTGGAAGTTTATTGCTTCGCCATACCGACCATGCTTTATTTCTGAGATTAATTTTCTGCCCGGTCTCTTTGGAGAGCCACGGGACATCTTCTGTCTTAGTTTTCTTTGACCGAATAGGAGCATGAAGATTAATAATTTCCAGGAATTTTTTGTTGAAATGCTGCACTGCTTCATCTAGGGGTAAATATTTTAGTATTGCCCAGTTGCAAGAGTTTAATTCTAGTTGAAATCTAGGAGGGTCAATTTTTTTTTTATTTCTAACAGATCTTAGTGTGGAATGCTTTGGGATGGCTATTCTGTGCTTAATTATGTAGGTGAGATGGTGGTCACTTAGGCTATCAGGGAGAGAACCAGAAGTATATTGGTTAGGATCACTATTAATAAGCACCCAATCAAGTATACTCTCTTTTTGGTTAGATTTGTTTACCCTAGTGGGAGTGTTAACGATTTGCGTGAAGGAGTGTAGGTTTATATGAGTGGAGGGGGCTTGAGGGGAACAGGAAATCCAGTCTATATTAAAGTCCCCAAGGACTATGGTTTCTTGAGGGAAGTGACTTGATAACCAGTGTAAGGTAGCTTCAAGAGTATCTATGTTCTTACCTGGGGGAATATACACACAGATAATATAGATAAATTTAGTAATATTGATTTGTAGCCTAGAAATAAGGATCTCAGCATTGTTAATCTGAGGTGGTTGAATGACATCGACAGAAACTATTAGATCGGATTTGTAGAGTATGGCTACCCCACTTCCTTTCGGTCTTTCCTATGAATATTATACCCAGGGATAAGTATTTCATTGTCCATAGTGGATGGTTTAAGCCATGTTTCAGTTCGGCACAAGATCTCTGGGGAGAGGTCAGCCATAACTGCATGAAGTTCATGTACGTTATTGTTAATACTTCTAATGTTCAGATGGCAGGTAAGAAGGGAATTTGTAGGGCGTACCGTAATGGGAATAGAATTAAGGTCCGTGAAAAGGGGGGATTGTTGGATAATATTGGCAGGACCAGGGTTAGGATGTATGTCCCCATGTCTTAGTAGATTAAGTCTTAATTTAGAGATGAGCTTCAGGAATTTATATACAATTTTGTAGGTATGCTTCTGTTTAAGGTTGATATTTGTTGAGGTATGAGGGTATGGAAGCATGGAGCAAGAAGTTGTGTCCACCCATGTACCCTGAGTGTGATAAAAGTTCAGGAGAGTGATTTCAGGAGTGTTGGTCTCAGCCCTGGAAGCTGAGATCCCTAAAAGAGTTTGGGTTTCATATAAGGTTGTAAGATAGGAGGTTATTAGGAACGGTATTAGCATAAAGTACCACATCTCTATGGACTTGTGGGAAACGGTTCACAAAGATGCACTTGCAGGTGATTTTAAGAGAATGGATGAGTAAGATATTAGGGAGTGAAAGATGAGGCGATGGTGGATGGGCGTGAGATAAGAGGGGTCACCTGTGATTGGGAGAGTGATTAAATAGAAGGCTAATGTGATTGGACCTGGAGATGATGGGTGTGGTTTTATGGTTATAAATGTAGAGGTAGTGGGGGCGGGTGGGATATGGGGGCAGGGAGGGGAGCGAAGTGAGCCTGAGCGTAGCGAAGGCGAACGTAGCGGGGCTAAAACAGTCCTCTACTATACCCAAAGAAGTAATTCTCAGCTGGGTAGATAGCCTAATTGTATTAATGTTTTTTATAATTTCTTTGAAATTTTTTTTTTTTTTTGAATCCAATTTATTAGGAAATTATCCAATTATTTGGTGTAATTCGGTGTTTTTAGGAGCTGAGACACTGACAGATTAGTACTTCTTGGAAAAGTAATATTAGGTAAATCCAGGTGGATTTCCTGAAACTAAGGTAGCCGAGGATCCTACACAGCAACTTCCAGCCTAAGGTAATAAGTACTACTTAACCACCTTTTCATAAACTTTAAAGGGCAGCATCTTCCACTAGTTTCAGCAGGGAGGTTTGTCCCTTTCTATAAAATGTACTATGGGGCTTGTTCACGAAGGAGTCACCTAGGTAAAAAGGAGGGAGGCCAGAAGGTGAATTAGAAAACAGAGAAAAATAAAAGTCCTTTGATGTCACCATGACATGGGAGCGGGTATGTTTTTACAGAGAATTTAGCCACTGTTAACTACCAAGGAACCAAAACGCATAAATGAAACTTTAGAGGCTGCTTCTTGCTCAGAAATGCAGTCGCTAGTATTTAAATGCTAGCAAAAACTATATCGACCACACTAAACATTTAGATATATTCTCTGATTTTAAATGCACAAAATAGAAATAGATTCTTCTTACTTTGCTTTAAATCCACTCTAAACGTAATCGCTAGTTATAAAGTATACTTATAGTTACAATAGCGACCAAATTTGTACATGAATTATAAAAACCTACATTTAAAGCGCTTAGAGCGAGGCAACTCTCTAGAAGTCAGCTCAGTGCTAGTCTAGCTCTACGCTGTTACAAATATTGCAGAGAAAACAGTCTTTGGAGCGGTACCATAATCTAGCCCAGAAAGCAACAGTTAACAGCTTGTTTATCGCAGCGAAATATGGTTAGCACAAACAAATCATAGGATATAATGCTTTGTTTAACACAAGAATATACAAGTAAGCAATAACAAACAGTGATTAATCCTGTAATAACATAGTTACGACATACCAAATTAGGTAGGGATGTTACCTATAGGATCCAGGTATACCTCAGTTTTAAAAAGTGGCGGGTTCCTGCAGGTTTTTAAAATCTCGCTAGAGGGGAGGAGTAAATATATTAAGCACTCTTTCCCGGCTAGGCAGAGCGGGCTAAAACAGTCCTCTACTATACCCAAAGAAGTAATTCTCAGCTGGGTAGACAGCCTAATTGTATTAATCTTTTTCATAATTTCTTTGAAATTTTTTTTTTTAATCCAATTTATTAGGAAATTATCCAATTATTTGGTGTAATTCAGTGTTTTAGGAGCTGAGACACTGACAGATTAGTACTTCTTGGAAAAGTAATATTAGGTAAATCCAGGTGGATTTCCTGAAACTAAGGTAGCCGAGGATCCTACACAGCAACTTCCAGCCTAAGGTAATAAGTACTACTTAACCACCTTTTCATAAACTTTAAAGGGCAGCATCTTCCACTAGTTTCAGCAGGGAGGTTTGTCCCTTTCTATAAAATGTACTATGGGGCTTGTTCACGAAGGAGTCACCTAGGTAAAAAGGAGGGAGGCCAGAAGGTGAATTAGAAAACAGAGAAAAATAAAAAGTCCTTTGATGTCACCATGACATGGGAGCGGGTATGTTTTTACAGAGAATTTAGCCACTGTTAACTACCAAGGAACCAAAACGCATAAATGAAACTTTAGAGGCTGCTTCTTGCTCAGAAATGCAGTTGCTAGTATTTAAATGCTAGCAAAAACTATATCGACCACACTAAACATTTAGATATATTCTCTGATTTTAAATGCACAAAATAGAAATAGATTCTTCTTACTTTGCTTTAAATCCACTCTAAACGTAATCGCTAGTTATAAAGTATACTTATAGTTACAATAGCGACCAAATTTGTACATGAATTATAAAAACCTACATTTAAAGCGCTTAGAGCGAGGCAACTCTCTAGAAGTCAGCTCAGCGCTAGTCTAGCTCTACGCTGTTACAAATATTGCAGAGAAAACAGTCTTTGGAGCGGTACCATAATCTAGCCCAGAAAGCAACAGTTAACAGCTTGTTTATCGCACAGCGAAATATGGTTAGCACAAACAAATCATAGGATATAATGCTTTGTTTAACACAAGAATATACAAGTAAGCAATAACAAACAGTGATTAATCCTGTAATAACATAGTTACGACATACCAAATTAGGTAGGGATGTTACCTATAGGATCCAGGTATACCTCAGTTTTTAAAAAGTGGCGGGTTCCTGCAGGTTTTTAAAAACCTCGCTAGAGGGGGAGGAGTAAATATATTAAGCACTCTTTCTCGGGCTAGGCCGTAGCGGGGCTAAAACAGTCCTCTACTATACCCAAAGAAGTAATTCTCAGCTGGGTAGATAGCCTAATTGTATTAATGTTTTTTATAATTTCTTTGAAATTTTTTTTTTTTAATCCAATTTATTAGGAAATTATCCAATTATTTGGTGTAATTCAGTGTTTTTAGGAGCTGAGACACTGACAGATTAGTACTTCTTGGAAAAGTAATATTAGGTAAATCCAGGTGCATTTCCTGAAACTAAGGTAGCCGAGGATCCTACACAGCAACTTCCAGCCTAAGGTAATAAGTACTATTTAACCACCTTTTCATAAACTTTAAAGGGCAGCGTCTTCCACTAGTTTCAGCAGGGAGGTTTGTCCCTTTCTATACAATGTACTATGGGGCTTGTTCACGAAGGAGTCACCTAGGTAAAAAGGAGGGAGGCCAGAAGGTGAATTAGAAAACAGAGAAAAATAAAAAGTCCTTTGATGTCACCATGACATGGGAGCGGGTATGTTTTACAGAGAATTTAGCCACTGTTAACTACCAAGGAACCAAAAGCATAAATGAAACTTTAGAGGCTGCTTCTTGCTCAGAAATGCAGTCGCTAGTATTTAAATGCTAGCAAAAACTATAGCGACCACACTAAACATTTAGATATATTCTCTGATTTTAAACGCACAAAATAGAAATAGATTCTTCTTACTTTGCTTTAAATCCACTCTATACGTAAGGGCTAGTTATAAAGTATACTTATAGATACAATAGTGACCAAATTTGTACATGAATTATAAAACCTACATTTAAAGCTTAGGCGAGGCAACTCTCTAGAAGTCAGCTCAGCTAGTCTAGCTCACGCTGTTACAAATATTGCAGAGAAAACAGTCTTTGGAGCGGTACCATAATCTAGCCCAGAAAGCAACAGTTAACAGCTTGTTTATCGCACAGCGAAATATGGTTAGCACAAACAAATCATAGGATATAATGCTTTGTTTAACACAAGAATATACAAGTAAGCAAAAACAAACAGTGATTAATCCTGTAATAACATAGTTACGACATACCAAATTAGGTAGGGATGTTACCTATAGGATCCAGGTATACCTCAGTTTTTAAAAAGTGGCGGGTTCCTGCAGGTTTTTTAAAACCTCACTAGAGGGGGAGGAGTAAATATATTAAGCACTCTTTCCCGGGCTAGGCCGTAGCGGGGCTAAAACAGTCCTCTACTATACCCAAAGAAGTAATTCTCAGCTGGGTAGATAGCCTAATTGTATTAATGTTTTTTATAATTTCTTTGAATTTTTTTTTTTTTTTTAATCCAATTTATTAGGAAATTATCCAATTATTTGGTGTAATTCAGTGTTTTTAGGAGCTGAGACACTGACAGATTAGTACTTCTTGGAAAAGTAATATTAGGTAAATCCAGGTGGATTTCCTGAAACTAAGGTAGCCGAGGATCCTACACAGCAACTTCCAGCCTAAGGTAATAAGTACTATTTAACCACCTTTTCATAAACTTTAAAGGGCAGTGTCTTCCACTAGTTTCAGCAGGGAGGTTTGTCCCTTTCTATACAATGTACTATGGGGCTTGTTCACGAAGGAGTCACCTAGGTAAGGAGGGAGGCCAGAAGGTGAATTAGAAAACAGAGAAAAATAAAAAGTCCTTTGATGTCACCATGACATGGGAGCGGGTATATTTTTACAGAGAATTTAGACACTGTTAACTACCAAGGAACCAAAACGCATAAATGAAACTTTAGAGGCTGCTTCTTGCTCAGAAATGCAGTCGCTAGTATTTAAATGCTAGCAAAAACTATAGCGACCACACTAAACATTTAGATATATTCTCTGATTTTAAATGCACAAAATAGAAATAGATTCTTCTTACTTTGCTTTAAATCCACTCTAAACGTAATCGCTAGTTATAAAGTATACTTATAGTTACAATAGCGACCAAATTTGTACATGAATTATAAAAACCTACATTTAAAGCACTTAGAGCGAGGCAACTCTCTAGAAGTCAGCTCAGCGCTAGTCTAGCTCTACACTATTACAAATATTGCAGAGAAAACAGTCTTTGGAGCGGTACCATAATCTAGCCCAGAAAGCAGCAGTTAACAGCTTGTTTATCGCACAGCGAAATATGGTTAGCACAAACAAATCATAGGATATAATGCTTTGTTTAACACAAGAATATACAAGTAAGCAATAACAAACAGTGATTAATCCTGTAATAACATAGTTACGACATACCAAATCAGGTAGGGATGTTACCTATAGGATCCAGGTATACCTCAGTTTTTAAAAAGTGGCGGGTTCCTGCAGGTTTTTTAAAACCTCGCTAGAGGGGGAGGAGTAAATATATTAAGCACTCTTTCCCGGGCTAGGCCGTAGCGGGGCTAAAACAGTCCTCTACTATACCCAAAGAAGTAATTCTCAGCTGGGTAGATAGCCTAATTGTATTAATGTTTTTTATAATTTCTTTGAATTTTTTTTTTTTTAATCCAATTTATTAGGAAATTATCCAATTATTTGGTGTAATTCAGTGTTTTTAGGAGCAGAGACACTGACAGATTAGTACTTCTTAGAAAAGTAATATTAGGTAAATCCAGGTGCATTTCCTGAAACTAAGGTAGCCGAGGATCCTACACAGCAACTTCCAGCCTAAGGTAATAAGTACTATTTAACCACCTTTTCATAAACTTTAAAGGGCAGCGTCTTCCACTAGTTTCAGCAGGGAGGTTTGTCCCTTTCTATACAATGTACTATGGGGCTTGTTCACGAAGGAGTCACCTATGTAAAAAGGAGGGAGGCCAGAAGGTGAATTAGAAAACAGAGAAAAATAAAAAGTCCTTTGATGTCACCATGACATGGGAGCGGGTATGTTTTTACAGAGAATTTAGACACTGTTAACTACCAAGGAACCAAAACGCATAAATGAAACTTTAGAGGCTGCTTCTTGCTCAGAAATGCAGTCGCTAGTATTTAAATGCTAGCAAAAACTATGGCGACCACACTAAACATTTAGATATATTCTCTGATTTTAAATGCACAAAATAGAAATAGATTCTTCTTACTTTGCTTTAAATCCACTCTAAACGTAATCGCTAGTTATAAAGTATACTTATAGTTACAATAGCGACCAAATTTGTACATGAATTATAAAAACCTACATTTAAAGCGCTTAGAGTGAGGCAACTCTCTAGAAGTCAGCTCAGCGCTAGTCTAGCTCTACGCTGTTACAAATATTGCAGAGAAAACAGTCTTTGGAGCGGTACCATAATCTAGCCCAGAAAGCAACAGTTAACAGCTTGTTTATCGCACAGCGAAATATGGTTAGCACAAACAAATCATAGGATATAATGCTTTGTTTAACACAAGAATATACAAGTAAGCAATAACAAACAGTGATTAATCCTGTAATAACATAGTTACGACATACCATATCAGGTAGGGATGTTACCTATAGGATCCAGGTATACCTCTGTTTTTAAAAAGTGGCGGGTTCCTGCAGGTTTTTTAAAACCTCGCTAGAGGGGGAGGAGTAAATATATTAAGCACTCTTTCCCGGCTAGGCCGTAGTGGGGCTAAAACAGTCCTCTACTATACCCAAAGAAGTAATTCTCAGCTGGGTAGATAGCCTAATTGTATTAATGTTTTTTATAATTTCTTTGAAATTTTTTTTTTTTAATCCAATTTATTAGGAAATTATCCAATTATTTGGTGTAATTCAGTGTTTTTAGGAGCTGAGACACTGACAGATTAGTACTTCTTGGAAAAGTAATATTAGGTAAATCCAGGTGGATTTCCTGAAACTAAGGTAGCCGAGGATCCTACACAGCAACTTCCAGCCTAAGGTAATAAGTACTACTTAACCACCTTTTCATAAACTTTAAAGGGCAGCGTCTTCCACTAGTTTCAGCAGGGAGGTTTGTCCCTTTCTATAAAATGTACTATGGGGCTTGTTCACGAAGGAGTCACCTAGGTAAAAAGGAGGGAGGCCAGAAGGTGAATTAGAAAACAGAGAAAAATAAAAAGTCCTTTGATGTCACCATGACATGGGAGCGGGTATGTTTTTACAGAGAATTTTGCCACTGTTAACTACCAAGCAACCAAAACGCATAAATGAAACTTTAGAGGCTGCTTCTTGCTCAGAAATGCAGTCGCTAGTATTTAAATGCTAGCAAAAACTATATCGACCACACTAAACATTTAGATATATTCTCTGATTTTAAATGCACAAAATAGAAATAGATTCTTCTTACTTTGCTTTAAATCCACTCTAAACGTAATCGCTAGTTATAAAGTATACTTATAGTTACAATAGCGACCAAATTTGTACATGAATTATAAAAACCTACAAAACCTTGGGAAAACCTAAACATAGATCTGTTTTATGAAAAAATTTTGAAAAAAACTTTTTGGGGCTAATAATCTACCCGAAACCAAAGTTAAAGCTTTTTACCAAAATTTGGGTTACAAAAAAACTAATTAAGCTTTGTTTAAAAAAAATTAAAGTAAGCAAAAAAAAACATGTTAATTTGAAAAAAGTTGACTACCAAATTAGGGGGGAGCCCTTAACCGGTTACCCATTTTTAAAATGGGGTTCCCATTTTTAAAACCCTGTAAAAGAAATAATTAAGCACCCCCAGGGGGGTAAAACAGTTCACATCCCCAAAAAGAATTTACTTAGATCCAATTTATTAAGTTTTTAAATTTTTGGTTTTTTTTAACCTTTAAGGAAAATAATTTTTTTTAACATTTTTTGGAGTAGAAGCAAAGTCTTCTTAAAAAAAAAGGAAAATCCGGGTTTTTTAAAACTAAGGTAAGGTTAAAAATTATTTAATCATTTAAATTTTCAAAATTTAAACAGGTTTACTAGCACGGGGGGTTTCCCCCTTTTTAAAAGTATATGGGGTTTTCAAGGATCCCTGGAAAAAGGAGGGAGGCCAAAGGGGAATTTAAAAAAAAAAGGAAAAATAAAAACCTTTTTTCCCCTAAGGGGCTATTTTTTACGGGAAAATTTGCCTTTAAATCCCAAGGAAAAAATTGAAACGGGGCCTTTTTTAAAAGGGCAGATTTAAATTAGAAAACAAGGGAAAAAACTTTAGAATTTTGATTTTAAAGAAAAATAGACATGTTTTTTTACGAAACCAAAACTAATTGATTTAAAGTTCTTTGTTAAATAGCGCCAAATTTGTACAAATTATAAAACCATTTTTAAACCTTAGAACCTTTAAAGCATAGAGTTTTTCCCCTGTTAAAATATTCAAAAAAAAGTTTTAGGGTCCCAAAATTCCCCAGAAACAAATTAACAGTTTAAAACCCAAAAAGGTTAGACAAAAAAATCTGGGAATTAAGTTTTGAAAACCAAGTTACGTAAAAAAAAAAGAAAACCCTGAAAAACATATTAGAAAAAAAGGGTAAGTTTATGGACCATATATTTTTTTAAAACTTCCTATTTTTTAAAAACCTGTAAAAGAAATAATTAAGCTTTTTCCCCCAGGTACGGGTAAAACAGTTCACATCCCCAAAGAAGAATTCCAGGGGAGAAGTAATTTTTTAATTTTTTTTAAATTTTTTTGAAATTTTTTTTTAACCAAAAGGGAAATTTAAAATTTGGTGAAATTATTTTTTGGGGGTAAACCTAAATTTTTTTAAAATATTAGGAAATCCATATTTTGAAATAAGGTAAGGACCTAACAGCAATTACCCTGGAAAAGTATATTAAATTTTTTTATTTTTAAAAGGGGGGTTTTCCCAATTTCACGGGGATTTTCCCTTTTTAAAAGTACTACTTTTAAAAATCAAAAAAAAAGGGGGGGGCCAAAAGGGGTTTAGCGGGAAAAAATGTCCTTTTTCCCCATGACATGGGGCAGGAAATTTTTAAAGAAAGCAGTTAATAAAAACCCAAAAATAAAAAACTTTGAGGTCCTTGCTAAAAAGAGTTAGATTTAAATGTACAAAAAAAAACGAAATAAACTTTAAAATTTTCTTTTTTTAAATGAAAAATAAAAATAATTTTTCATTTTTTAAACCACCTAAACATTAGTTAAAAATTTTTATTTAAATGCCCAATTTTGAATAAATTAAAAAAAACCTCTTTAAACACTTAAGAAGGCAATTTAGAATAGTCATAGCATTACATTTAAAAATTTCAAAAAAGTTTTGGGGGCCAAATCTCCCAAAAAGCCATTTAACGTTTGTTTACACGAAAATTTAGAAAAAAAATCTGGAAAAATTTTTTTTTAAACCAAAAGAAAAAAAAAAAAATAAAAGAAA
>NC_056730.1:459053462-459089185 GCF_019279795.1 Protopterus annectens | reverse complement strand
AGATTATGGTACCGCTCCAAAGACTGTTTTCTCTGCAATATTTGTAACAGCGTAGAGCTAGACTAGCTGAGCTGACTTCTAGAGAGTTGCCTCGCTCTAAGCGCTTTAAATGTAGGTTTTATAATTCATGTACAAATTTGGTCGCTATTGTAACTATAAGTATACTTTATAACTAGCGATTACGTTTAGAGTGGATTTAAAGCAAAGTAAGAAGAATCTATTTCTATTTTGTGCATTTAAAATCAGAGAATATATCTAAATGTTTAGTGTGGTCGCTATAGTTTTTGCTAGCATTTAAATACTAGCGACTGCATTTCTGAGCAAGAAGCAGCCTCTAAAGTTTCATTTATGCGTTTTGGTTCCTTGGTAGTTAACAGTGTCTAAATTCTCTGTAAAACATACCCGCTCCCATGTCATGGTGACATCAAAGGACTTTTATTTTTCTCTGTTTTCTAATTCACCTTCTGGCCTCCCTCCTTTTTACCTAGGTGACTCCTTCGTGAACAAGCCCCATAGTACATTGTATAGAAAGGGACAAACCTCCCTGCTGAAACTAGTGGAAGACGCTGCCCTTTAAAGTTTATGAAAAGGTGGTTAAATAGTACTTATTACCTTAGGCTGGAAGTTGCTGTGTAGGATCCTCGGCTACCTTAGTTTCAGGAAATCCACCTGGATTTACCTAATATTACTTTTCCAAGAAGTACTAATCTGTCAGTGTCTCAGCTCCTAAAAACACTGAATTACACCAAATAATTGGATAATTTCCTAATAAATTGGATTAAAAAAAAATTTCAAAGAAATTATAAAAACATTAATACAATTAGGCTATCTACCCAGCTGAGAATTACTTCTTTGGGTATAGTAGAGGACTGTTTTAGCCCGCCACGGCCTAGCCGGGAAAAGAGTGCTTAATATATTTACTCCTCCCCTCTAGCGAGGTTTTAAAAACCTGCAGGAACCCGCCACTTTTTAAAACTGAGGTATACCTGGATCCTATAGGTAACATCCCTACCTAATTTGGTATGTCGTAACTATGTTATTACAGGATTAATCACTGTTTGTTATTGCTTACTTGTATATTCTTGTGTTAAACAAAGCATTATATCCTATGATTTGTTTGTGCTAACCATATTTCGCTGTGCGATAAACAAGCTGTTAACTGTTGCTTTCTGGGCTAGATTATGGTACCGCTCCAAAGACTGTTTTCTCTGCAATATTTGTAACAGCGTAGAGCTAGACTAGCTGAGCTGACTTCTAGAGAGTTGCCTCGCTCTAAGCGCTTTAAATGTAGGTTTTTATAATTCATGTACAAATTTGGTCGCTATTGTAACTATAAGTATACTTTATAACTAGCGATTACGTTTAGAGTGGATTTAAAGCAAAGTAAGAAGAATCTATTTCTATTTTGTGCATTTAAAATCAGAGAATATATCTAAATGTTTAGTGTGGTCGCTATAGTTTTTGCTAGCATTTAAATACTAGCGACTGCATTTCTGAGCAAGAAGCAGCCTCTAAAGTTTCATTTATGCGTTTTGGTTCCTTGGTAGTTAACAGTGTCTAAATTCTCTGTAAAAACATACCCGCTCCCATGTCATGGTGACATCAAAGGACTTGTTATTTTTCTCTGTTTTCTAATTCACCTTCTGGCCTCCCTCCTTTTTACCTAGGTGACTCCTTCGTGAACAAGCCCCATAGTACATTGTATAGAAAGGGACAAACCTCCCTGCTGAAACTAGTGGAAGACGCTGCCCTTTAAAGTTTATGAAAAGGTGGTTAAATAGTACTTATTACCTTAGGCTGGAAGTTGCTGTGTAGGATCCTCGGCTACCTTAGTTTCAGGAAATCCACCTGGATTTACCTAATATTACTTTTCCAAGAAGTACTAATCTGTCAGTGTCTCAGCTCCTAAAAACACTGAATTACACCAAATAATTGGATAATTTCCTAATAAATTGGATTAAAAAAAAAAATTCAAAGAAATTATAAAAACATTAATACAATTAGGCTATCTACCCAGCTGAGAATTACTTCTTTGGGTATAGTAGAGGACTGTTTTAGCCCGCCACGGCCTAGCCGGGAAAGAGTGCTTAATATATTTACTCCTCCCCTCTAGCGAGGTTTTAAAAACCTGCAGGAACCCGCCACTTTTTAAAAACTGAGGTATACCTGGATCCTATAGGTAACATCCCTACCTAATTTGGTATGTCGTAACTATGTTATTACAGGATTAATCACTGTTTGTTATTGCTTACTTGTATATTCTTGTGTTAAACAAAGCATTATATCCTATGATTTGTTTGTGCTAACCATATTTCGCTGTGCGATAAACAAGCTGTTAACTGTTGCTTTCTGGGCTAGATTATGGTACCGCTCCAAAGACTGTTTTCTCTGCAATATTTGTAACAGCGTAGAGCTAGACTAGCGCTGAGCTGACTTCTAGAGAGTTGCCTCGCTCTAAGCGCTTTAAATGTAGGTTTTTATAATTCATGTACAAATTTGGTCGCTATTGTAACTATAAGTATACTTTATAACTAGCGATTACGTTTAGAGTGGATTTAAAGCAAAGTAAGAAGAATCTATTTCTATTTTGTGCATTTAAAATCAGAGAATATATCTAAATGTTTAGTGTGGTCGCTATAGTTTTTGCTAGCATTTAAATACTAGCGACTGCATTTCTGAGCAAGAAGCAGCCTCTAAAGTTTCATTTATGCGTTTTGGTTCCTTGGTAGTTAACAGTGTCTAAATTCTCTGTAAAACATACCCGCTCCCATGTCATGGTGACATCAAAGGACTTTTTATTTTTCTCTGTTTTCTAATTCACCTTCTGGCCTCCCTCCTTTTTACCTAGGTGACTCCTTCGTGAACAAGCCCCATAGTACATTGTATAGAAAGGGACAAACCTCCCTGCTGAAACTAGTGGAAGACGCTGCCCTTTAAAGTTTATGAAAAGGTGGTTAAATAGTACTTATTACCTTAGGCTGGAAGTTGCTGTGTAGGATCCTCGGCTACCTTAGTTTCAGGAAATCCACCTGGATTTACCTAATATTACTTTTCCAAGAAGTACTAATCTGTCAGTGTCTCAGCTCCTAAAAACACTGAATTACACCAAATAATTGGATAATTTCCTAATAAATTGGATTAAAAAAAAAAAATTTCAAAGAAATTATAAAAAGCATTAATACAATTAGGCTATCTACCCAGCTGAGAATTACTTCTTTGGGTATAGTAGAGGACTGTTTTAGCCCCGCTACGGCCTAGCCCGGGAAAGAGTGCTTAATATATTTACTCCTCCCCCTCTAGCGAGGTTTTAAAAAACCTGCAGGAACCCGCCACTTTTTAAAAACTGAGGTATACCTGGATCCTATAGGTAACATCCCTACCTAATTTGGTATGTCGTAACTATGTTATTACAGGATTAATCACTGTTTGTTATTGCTTACTTGTATATTCTTGTGTTAAACAAAGCATTATATCCTATGATTTGTTTGTGCTAACCATATTTCGCTGTGCGATAAACAAGCTGTTAACTGTTGCTTTCTGGGCTAGATTATGGTACCGCTCCAAAGACTGTTTTCTCTGCAATATTTGTAACAGCGTAGAGCTAGACTAGCGCTGAGCTGACTTCTAGAGAGTTGCCTCGCTCTAAGCGCTTTAAATGTAGGTTTTATAATTCATGTACAAATTTGGTCGCTATTGTAACTATAAGTATACTTTATAACTAGCGATTACGTTTAGAGTGGATTTAAAGCAAAGTAAGAAGAATCTATTTCTATTTTGTGCATTTAAAATCAGAGAATATATCTAAATGTTTAGTGTGGTCGCTATAGTTTTTGCTAGCATTTAAATACTAGCGACTGCATTTCTGAGCAAGAAGCAGCCTCTAAAGTTTCATTTATGCGTTTTGGTTCCTTGGTAGTTAACAGTGTCTAAATTCTCTGTAAAACATACCCGCTCCCATGTCATGGTGACATCAAAGGACATTTTATTTTTCTCTGTTTTCTAATTCACCTTCTGGCCTCCCTCCTTTTTACCTAGGTGACTCCTTCGTGAACAAGCCCCATAGTACATTGTATAGAAAGGGACAAACCTCCCTGCTGAAACTAGTGGAAGACGCTGCCCTTTAAAGTTTATGAAAAGGTGGTTAAATAGTACTTATTACCTTAGGCTGGAAGTTGCTGTGTAGGATCCTCGGCTACCTTAGTTTCAGGAAATCCACCTGGATTTACCTAATATTACTTTTCCAAGAAGTACTAATCTGTCAGTGTCTCAGCTCCTAAAAACACTGAATTACACCAAATAATTGGATAATTTCCTAATAAATTGGATTAAAAAAAAAATTTCAAAGAAATTATAAAAAACATTAATACAATTAGGCTATCTACCCAGCTGAGAATTACTTCTTTGGGTATAGTAGAGGACTGTTTTAGCCCGCTACGGCCTAGCCCGGGAAAGAGTGCTTAATATATTTACTCCTCCCCTCTAGCGAGGTTTTAAAAACCTGCAGGAACCCGCCACTTTTTAAAAACTGAGGTATACCTGGATCCTATAGGTAACATCCCTACCTAATTTGGTATGTCGTAACTATGTTATTACAGGATTAATCACTGTTTGTTATTGCTTACTTGTATATTCTTGTGTTAAACAAAGCATTATATCCTATGATTTGTTTGTGCTAACCATATTTCGCTGTGCGATAAACAAGCTGTTAACTGTTGCTTTCTGGGCTAGATTATGGTACCGCTCAAAAGACTGTTTTCTCTGCAATATTTGTAACAGCGTAGAGCTAGACTAGCTGAGCTGACTTCTAGAGAGTTGCCTCGCTCTAAGCGCTTTAAATGTAGGTTTTATAATTCATGTACAAATTTGGTCGCTATTGTAACTATAAGTATACTTTATAACTAGCGATTACGTTTAGAGTGGATTTAAAGCAAAGTAAGAAGAATCTATTTCTATTTTGTGCATTTAAAATCAGAGAATATATCTAAATGTTTAGTGTGGTCGCTATAGTTTTTGCTAGCATTTAAATACTAGCGACTGCATTTCTGAGCAAGAAGCAGCCTCTAAAGTTTCATTTATGCGTTTTGGTTCCTTGGTAGTTAACAGTGTCTAAATTCTCTGTAAAACATACCCGCTCCCATGTCATGGTGACATCAAAGGACATTTTATTTTTCTCTGTTTTCTAATTCACCTTCTGGCCTCCCTCCTTTTTACCTAGGTGACTCCTTCGTGAACAAGCCCCATAGTACATTGTATAGAAAGGGACAAACCTCCCTGCTGAAACTAGTGGAAGACGCTGCCCTTTAAAGTTTATGAAAAGGTGGTTAAATAGTACTTATTACCTTAGGCTGGAAGTTGCTGTGTAGGATCCTCGGCTACCTTAGTTTCAGGAAATCCACCTGGATTTACCTAATATTACTTTTCCAAGAAGTACTAATCTGTCAGTGTCTCAGCTCCTAAAAACACTGAATTACACCAAATAATTGGATAATTTCCTAATAAATTGGATTAAAAAAAAAAATTCAAAGAAATTATAAAAAACATTAATACAATTAGGCTATCTACCCAGCTGAGAATTACTTCTTTGGGTAGAGTAGAGGACTGTTTTAGCCCCGCCACGGCCTAGCCCGGGAAAGAGTGCTTAATATATTTACTCCTCCCCTCTAGCGAGGTTTTAAAAACCTGCAGGAACCCGCCACTTTTAAAACTGAGGTATACCTGGATCCTATAGGTAACATCCCTACCTAATTTGGTATGTCGTAACTATGTTATTACAGGATTAATCACTGTTTGTTATTGCTTACTTGTATATTCTTGTGTTAAACAAAGCATTATATCCTATGATTTGTTTGTGCTAACCATATTTCGCTGTGCGATAAACAAGCTGTTAACTGTTGCTTTCTGGGCTAGATTATGGTACCGCTCCAAAGACTGTTTTCTCTGCAATATTTGTAACAGCGTAGAGCTAGACTAGCGCTGAGCTGACTTCTAGAGAGTTGCCTCGCTCTAAGCGCTTTAAATGTAGGTTTTTATAATTCATGTACAAATTTGGTCGCTATTGTAACTATAAGTATACTTTATAACTAGCGATTACGTTTAGAGTGGATTTAAAGCAAAGTAAGAAGAATCTATTTCTATTTTGTGCATTTAAAATCAGAGAATATATCTAAATGTTTAGTGTGGTCGCTATAGTTTTTGCTAGCATTTAAATACTAGCGACTGCATTTCTGAGCAAGAAGCAGCCTCTAAAGTTTCATTTATGCGTTTTGGTTCCTTGGTAGTTAACAGTGTCTAAATTCTCTGTAAAAACATACCCGCTCCCATGTCATGGTGACATCAAAGGACTTTTTATTTTTCTGTTTTCTAATTCACCTTCTGGCCTCCCTCCTTTTTACCTAGGTGACTCCTTCGTGAACAAGCCCCATAGTACATTGTATAGAAAGGGACAAACCTCCCTGCTGAAACTAGTGGAAGACGCTGCCCTTTAAAGTTTATGAAAAGGTGGTTAAATAGTACTTATTACCTTAGGCTGGAAGTTGCTGTGTAGGATCCTCGGCTACCTTAGTTTCAGGAAATCCACCTGGATTTACCTAATATTACTTTTCCAAGAAGTACTAATCTGTCAGTGTCTCAGCTCCTAAAAACACTGAATTACACCAAATAATTGGATAATTTCCTAATAAATTGGATTAAAAAAAAAATTTCAAAGAAATTATAAAAAACATTAATACAATTAGGCTATCTACCCAGCTGAGAATTACTTCTTTGGGTATAGTAGAGGACTGTTTTAGCCCCGCTACGGCCTAGCCCGGGAAAGAGTGCTTAATATATTTACTCCTCCCCCTCTAGCGAGGTTTTAAAAAACCTGCAGGAACCCGCCACTTTTTAAAAACTGAGGTATACCTGGATCCTATAGGTAACATCCCTACCTAATTTGGTATGTCGTAACTATGTTATTACAGGATTAATCACTGTTTGTTATTGCTTACTTGTATATTCTTGTGTTAAACAAAGCATTATATCCTATGATTTGTTTGTGCTAACCATATTTCGCTGTGCGATAAACAAGCTGTTAACTGTTGCTTTCTGGGCTAGATTATGGTACCGCTCCAAAGACTGTTTTCTCTGCAATATTTGTAACAGCGTAGAGCTAGACTAGCGCTGAGCTGACTTCTAGAGAGTTGCCTCGCTCTAAGCGCTTTAAATGTAGGTTTTTATAATTCATGTACAAATTTGGTCGCTATTGTAACTATAAGTATACTTTATAACTAGCGATTACGTTTAGAGTGGATTTAAAGCAAAGTAAGAAGAATCTATTTCTATTTTGTGCATTTAAAATCAGAGAATATATCTAAATGTTTAGTGTGGTCGCTATAGTTTTTGCTAGCATTTAAATACTAGCGACTGCATTTCTGAGCAAGAAGCAGCCTCTAAAGTTTCATTTATGCGTTTTGGTTCCTTGGTAGTTAACAGTGTCTAAATTCTCTGTAAAACATACCCGCTCCCATGTCATGGTGACATCAAAGGACTTTTTATTTTTCTCTGTTTTCTAATTCACCTTCTGGCCTCCCTCCTTTTTACCTAGGTGACTCCTTCGTGAACAAGCCCCATAGTACATTGTATAGAAAGGGACAAACCTCCCTGCTGAAACTAGTGGAAGACGCTGCCCTTTAAAGTTTATGAAAAGGTGGTTAAATAGTACTTATTACCTTAGGCTGGAAGTTGCTGTGTAGGATCCTCGGCTACCTTAGTTTCAGGAAATCCACCTGGATTTACCTAATATTACTTTTCCAAGAAGTACTAATCTGTCAGTGTCTCAGCTCCTAAAAACACTGAATTACACCAAATAATTGGATAATTTCCTAATAAATTGGATTAAAAAAAAAAATTCAAAGAAATTATAAAAACATTAATACAATTAGGCTATCTACCCAGCTGAGAATTACTTCTTTGGGTATAGTAGAGGACTGTTTTAGCCCGCTACGGCCTAGCCCGGGAAAGAGTGCTTAATATATTTACTCCTCCCCCTCTAGCGAGGTTTTAAAAAACCTGCAGGAACCCGCCACTTTTTAAAAACTGAGGTATACCTGGATCCTATAGGTAACATCCCTACCTAATTTGGTATGTCGTAACTATGTTATTACAGGATTAATCACTGTTTGTTATTGCTTACTTGTATATTCTTGTGTTAAACAAAGCATTATATCCTATGATTTGTTTGTGCTAACCATATTTCGCTGTCACGATAAACAAGCTGTTAACTGTTGCTTTCTGGGCTAGATTATGGTACCGCTCAAAGACTGTTTTCTCTGCAATATTTGTAACAGCGTAGAGCTAGACTAGCGCTGAGCTGACTTCTAGAGAGTTGCCTCGCTCTAAGCGCTTTAAATGTAGGTTTTATAATTCATGTACAAATTTGGTCGCTATTGTAACTATAAGTATACTTTATAACTAGCGATTACGTTTAGAGTGGATTTAAAGCAAAGTAAGAAGAATCTATTTCTATTTTGTGCATTTAAAATCAGAGAATATATCTAAATGTTTAGTGTGGTCGCTATAGTTTTTGCTAGCATTTAAATACTAGCGACTGCATTTCTGAGCAAGAAGCAGCCTCTAAAGTTTCATTTATGCGTTTTGGTTCCTTGGTAGTTAACAGTGTCTAAATTCTCTGTAAAACATACCCGCTCCCATGTCATGGTGACATCAAAGGACTTTTATTTTTCTCTGTTTTCTAATTCACCTTCTGGCCTCCCTCCTTTTTACCTAGGTGACTCCTTCGTGAACAAGCCCCATAGTACATTGTATAGAAAGGGACAAACCTCCCTGCTGAAACTAGTGGAAGACGCTGCCCTTTAAAGTTTATGAAAAGGTGGTTAAATAGTACTTATTACCTTAGGCTGGAAGTTGCTGTGTAGGATCCTCGGCTACCTTAGTTTCAGGAAATCCACCTGGATTTACCTAATATTACTTTTCCAAGAAGTACTAATCTGTCAGTGTCTCAGCTCCTAAAAACACTGAATTACACCAAATAATTGGATAATTTCCTAATAAATTGGATTAAAAAAAAAATTTCAAAGAAATTATAAAAACATTAATACAATTAGGCTATCTACCCAGCTGAGAATTACTTCTTTGGGTATAGTAGAGGACTGTTTTAGCCCTTTCTGGCCTAGCCGGGAAAGAGTGCTTAATATATTTACTCCTCCCCTCTAGCGAGGTTTTAAAAACCTGCAGGAACCCGCCACTTTTTAAAAACTGAGGTATACCTGGATCCTATAGGTAACATCCCTACCTAATTTGGTATGTCGTAACTATGTTATTACAGGATTAATCACTGTTTGTTATTGCTTACTTGTATATTCTTGTGTTAAACAAAGCATTATATCCTATGATTTGTTTGTGCTAACCATATTTCGCTGTGCGATAAACAAGCTGTTAACTGTTGCTTTCTGGGCTAGATTATGGTACCGCTCCAAAGACTGTTTTCTCTGCAATATTTGTAACAGCGTAGAGCTAGACTAGCGCTGAGCTGACTTCTAGAGAGTTGCCTCGCTCTAAGCGCTTTAAATGTAGGTCTTATAATTCATGTACAAATTTGGTCGCTATTGTAACTATAAGTATACTTTATAACTAGCGATTACGTTTAGAGTGGATTTAAAGCAAAGTAAGAAGAATCTATTTCTATTTTGTGCATTTAAAATCAGAGAATATATCTAAATGTTTAGTGTGGTCGCTATAGTTTTTGCTAGCATTTAAATACTAGCGACTGCATTTCTGAGCAAGAAGCAGCCTCTAAAGTTTCATTTATGCGTTTTGGTTCCTTGGTAGTTAACAGTGTCTAAATTCTCTGAAAAATATACCCGCTCCCATGTCATGGTGACATCAAAGGACTTTTTATTTTTCTCTGTTTTCTAATTCACCTTCTGGCCTCCCTCCTTTTTACCTAGGTGACTCCTTCGTGAACAAGCCCCATAGTACATTGTATAGAAAGGGACAAACCTCCCTGCTGAAACTAGTGGAAGACGCTGCCCTTTAAAGTTTATGAAAAGGTGGTTAAATAGTACTTATTACCTTAGGCTGGAAGTTGCTGTGTAGGATCCTCGGCTACCTTAGTTTCAGGAAATCCACCTGGATTTACCTAATATTACTTTTCCAAGAAGTACTAATCTGTCAGTGTCTCAGCTCCTAAAAACACTGAATTACACCAAATAATTGGATAATTTCCTAATAAATTGGATTAAAAAAAAAAATTCAAAGAAATTATAAAAAACATTAATACAATTAGGCTATCTACCCAGCTGAGAATTACTTCTTTGGGTATAGTAGAGGACTGTTTTAGGCCCTTCACGGCCTAGCCCGGGAAAGAGTGCTTAATATATTTACTCCTCCCCTCTAGCGAGGTTTTAAAAACCTGCAGGAACCCGCCACCTTTTAAAAACTGAGGTATACCTGGATCCTATAGGTAACATCCCTACCTAATTTGGTATGTCGTAACTATGTTATTACAGGATTAATCACTGTTTGTTATTGCTTACTTGTATATTCTTGTGTTAAACAAAGCATTATATCCTATGATTTGTTTGTGCTAACCATATTTAAGCTGTGCGATAAACAAGCTGTTAACTGTTGCTTTCTGGGCTAGATTATGGTACCGCTCCAAAGACTGTTTTCTCTGCAATATTTGTAACAGCGTAGAGCTAGACTAGCGCTGAGCTGACTTCTAGAGAGTTGCCTCGCTCTAAGCGCTTTAAATGTAGGTTTTTATAATTCATGTACAAATTTGGTCGCTATTGTAACTATAAGTATACTTTATAACTAGCGATTACGTTTAGAGTGGATTTAAAGCAAAGTAAGAAGAATCTATTTCTATTTTGTGCATTTAAAATCAGAGAATATATCTAAATGTTTAGTGTGGTCGCTATAGTTTTTGCTAGCATTTAAATACTAGCGACTGCATTTCTGAGCAAGAAGCAGCCTCTAAAGTTTCATTTATGCGTTTTGGTTCCTTGGTAGTTAACAGTGTCTAAATTCTCTGTAAAACATACCCGCTCCCATGTCATGGTGACATCAAAGGACTTTTTATTTTTCTCTGTTTTCTAATTCACCTTCTGGCCTCCCTCCTTTTTACCTAGGTGACTCCTTCGTGAACAAGCCCCATAGTACATTGTATAGAAAGGGACAAACCTCCCTGCTGAAACTAGTGGAAGACGCTGCCCTTTAAAGTTTATGAAAAGGTGGTTAAATAGTACTTATTACCTTAGGCTGGAAGTTGCTGTGTAGGATCCTCGGCTACCTTAGTTTCAGGAAATCCACCTGGATTTACCTAATATTACTTTTCCAAGAAGTACTAATCTGTCAGTGTCTCAGCTCCTAAAAACACTGAATTACACCAAATAATTGGATAATTTCCTAATAAATTGGATTAAAAAAAAAATTTCAAAGAAATTATAAAAACATTAATACAATTAGGCTATCTACCCAGCTGAGAATTACTTCTTTGGGTATAGTAGAGGACTGTTTTAGCCCTTCTCGGCCTAGCCGGAAAGAGTGCTTAATATATTTACTCCTCCCCTCTAGCGAGGTTTTAAAAACCTGCAGGAACCCGCCACTTTTAAAAACTGAGGTATACCTGGATCCTATAGGTAACATCCCTACCTAATTTGGTATGTCGTAACTATGTTATTACAGGATTAATCACTGTTTGTTATTGCTTACTTGTATATTCTTGTGTTAAACAAAGCATTATATCCTATGATTTGTTTGTGCTAACCATATTTCGCTGTGCGATAAACAAGCTGTTAACTGTTGCTTTCTGGGCTAGATTATGGTACCGCTCCAAAGACTGTTTTCTCTGCAATATTTGTAACAGCGTAGAGCTAGACTAGCGCTGAGCTGACTTCTAGAGAGTTGCCTCGCTCTAAGCGCTTTAAATGTAGGTTTTATAATTCATGTACAAATTTGGTCGCTATTGTAACTATAAGTATACTTTATAACTAGCGATTACGTTTAGAGTGGATTTAAAGCAAAGTAAGAAGAATCTATTTCTATTTTGTGCATTTAAAATCAGAGAATATATCTAAATGTTTAGTGTGGTCGCTATAGTTTTTGCTAGCATTTAAATACTAGCGACTGCATTTCTGAGCAAGAAGCAGCCTCTAAAGTTTCATTTATGCGTTTTGGTTCCTTGGTAGTTAACAGTGTCTAAATTCTCTGTAAAACATACCCGCTCCCATGTCATGGTGACATCAAAGGACTTTTATTTTTCTCTGTTTTCTAATTCACCTTCTGGCCTCCCTCCTTTTTACCTAGGTGACTCCTTCGTGAACAAGCCCCATAGTACATTGTATAGAAAGGGACAAACCTCCCTGCTGAAACTAGTGGAAGACGCTGCCCTTTAAAGTTTATGAAAAGGTGGTTAAATAGTACTTATTACCTTAGGCTGGAAGTTGCTGTGTAGGATCCTCGGCTACCTTAGTTTCAGGAAATCCACCTGGATTTACCTAATATTACTTTTCCAAGAAGTACTAATCTGTCAGTGTCTCAGCTCCTAAAAACACTGAATTACACCAAATAATTGGATAATTTCCTAATAAATTGGATTAAAAAAAAAAATTTCAAAGAAATTACAAAAACATTAATACAATTAGGCTATCTACCCAGCTGAGAATTACTTCTTTGGGTATAGTAGAGGACTGTTTTAGCCCTTCACGGCCTAGCCGGGAAAGAGTGCTTAATATATTTACTCCTCCCCTCTAGCGAGGTTTTAAAAACCTGCAGGAACCCGCCACTTTTAAAACTGAGGTATACCTGGATCCTATAGGTAACATCCCTACCTAATTTGGTATGTCGTAACTATGTTATTACAGGATTAATCACTGTTTGTTATTGCTTACTTGTATATTCTTGTGTTAAACAAAGCATTATATCCTATGATTTGTTTGTGCTAACCATATTTCAACAGCGATAAACAAGCTGTTAACTGTTGCTTTCTGGGCTAGATTATGGTACCGCTCCAAAGACTGTTTTCTCTGCAATATTTGTAACAGCGTAGAGCTAGACTAGCGCTGAGCTGACTTCTAGAGAGTTGCCTCGCTCTAAGCGCTTTAAATGTAGGTTTTTATAATTCATGTACAAATTTGGTCGCTATTGTAACTATAAGTATACTTTATAACTAGCGATTACGTTTAGAGTGGATTTAAAGCAAAGTAAGAAGAATCTATTTCTATTTTGTGCATTTAAAATCAGAGAATATATCTAAATGTTTAGTGTGGTCGCTATAGTTTTTGCTAGCATTTAAATACTAGCGACTGCATTTCTGAGCAAGAAGCAGCCTCTAAAGTTTCATTTATGCGTTTTGGTTCCTTGGTAGTTAACAGTGTCTAAATTCTCTGTAAAACATACCCGCTCCCATGTCATGGTGACATCAAAGGACTTTTATTTTTCTCTGTTTTCTAATTCACCTTCTGGCCTCCCTCCTTTTTACCTAGGTGACTCCTTCGTGAACAAGCCCCATAGTACATTGTATAGAAAGGGACAAACCTCCCTGCTGAAACTAGTGGAAGACGCTGCCCTTTAAAGTTTATGAAAAGGTGGTTAAATAGTACTTATTACCTTAGGCTGGAAGTTGCTGTGTAGGATCCTCGGCTACCTTAGTTTCAGGAAATCCACCTGGATTTACCTAATATTACTTTTCCAAGAAGTACTAATCTGTCAGTGTCTCAGCTCCTAAAAACACTGAATTACACCAAATAATTGGATAATTTCCTAATAAATTGGATTAAAAAAAAAATTTCAAAGAAATTATAAAAACATTAATACAATTAGGCTATCTACCCAGCTGAGAATTACTTCTTTGGGTATAGTAGAGGACTGTTTTAGCCCTTCTGGCCTAGCCGGAAAGAGTGCTTAATATATTTACTCCTCCCCCTCTAGTGAGGTTTTAAAAAACCTGCAGGAACCCGCCACCTTTTAAAAACTGAGGTATACCTGGATCCTATAGGTAACATCCCTACCTAATTTGGTATGTCGTAACTATGTTATTACAGGATTAATC
The DNA here is from genome assembly GCF_019279795.1 of Protopterus annectens. Lineage (NCBI taxonomy): Eukaryota > Metazoa > Chordata > Ceratodontiformes > Protopteridae > Protopterus > Protopterus annectens. The sequence goes on along the minus strand of NC_056730.1, from coordinate 459,075,135 downwards.
ACTGTTTGTTATTGCTTACTTGTATATTCTTGTGTTAAACAAAGCATTATATCCTATGATTTGTTTGTGCTAACCATATTTAAGCTGTCACGATAAACAAGCTGTTAACTGTTGCTTTCTGGGCTAGATTATGGTACCGCTCCAAAGACTGTTTTCTCTGCAATATTTGTAACAGCGTAGAGCTAGACTAGCGCTGAGCTGACTTCTAGAGAGTTGCCTCGCTCTAAGCGCTTTAAATGTAGGTTTTATAATTCATGTACAAATTTGGTCGCTATTGTAACTATAAGTATACTTTATAACTAGCGATTACGTTTAGAGTGGATTTAAAGCAAAGTAAGAAGAATCTATTTCTATTTTGTGCATTTAAAATCAGAGAATATATCTAAATGTTTAGTGTGGTCGCTATAGTTTTTGCTAGCATTTAAATACTAGCGACTGCATTTCTGAGCAAGAAGCAGCCTCTAAAGTTTCATTTATGCGTTTTGGTTCCTTGGTAGTTAACAGTGTCTAAATTCTCTGTAAAACATACCCGCTCCCATGTCATGGTGACATCAAAGGACTTCTTTTTTTCTCTGTTTTCTAATTCACCTTCTGGCCTCCCTCCTTTTTACCTAGGTGACTCCTTCGTGAACAAGCCCCATAGTACATTGTATAGAAAGGGACAAACCTCCCTGCTGAAACTAGTGGAAGACGCTGCCCTTTAAAGTTTATGAAAAGGTGGTTAAATAGTACTTATTACCTTAGGCTGGAAGTTGCTGTGTAGGATCCTCGGCTACCTTAGTTTCAGGAAATCCACCTGGATTTACCTAATATTACTTTTCCAAGAAGTACTAATCTGTCAGTGTCTCAGCTCCTAAAAACACTGAATTACACCAAATAATTGGATAATTTCCTAATAAATTGGATTAAAAAAAAAATTTCAAAGAAATTATAAAAACATTAATACAATTAGGCTATCTACCCAGCTGAGAATTACTTCTTTGGGTATAGTAGAGGACTGTTTTAGCCCGCTACGGCCTAGCCGGAAAGAGTGCTTAATATATTTACTCCTCCCCCTCTAGCGAGGTTTTAAAAAACCTGCAGGAACCCGCCACTTTTTAAAAACTGAGGTATACCTGGATCCTATAGGTAACATCCCTACCTAATTTGGTATGTCGTAACTATGTTATTACAGGATTAATCACTGTTTGTTATTGCTTACTTGTATATTCTTGTGTTAAACAAAGCATTATATCCTATGATTTGTTTGTGCTAACCATATTTAAGCGATAAACAAGCTGTTAACTGTTGCTTTCTGGGCTAGATTATGGTACCGCTCCAAAGACTGTTTTCTCTGCAATATTTGTAACAGCGTAGAGCTAGACTAGCGCTGAGCTGACTTCTAGAGAGTTGCCTCGCTCTAAGCGCTTTAAATGTAGGTTTTTATAATTCATGTACAAATTTGGTCGCTATTGTAACTATAAGTATACTTTATAACTAGCGATTACGTTTAGAGTGGATTTAAAGCAAAGTAAGAAGAATCTATTTCTATTTTGTGCATTTAAAATCAGAGAATATATCTAAATGTTTAGTGTGGTCGCTATAGTTTTTGCTAGCATTTAAATACTAGCGACTGCATTTCTGAGCAAGAAGCAGCCTCTAAAGTTTCATTTATGCGTTTTGGTTCCTTGGTAGTTAACAGTGTCTAAATTCTCTGTAAAAACATACCCGCTCCCATGTCATGGTGACATCAAAGGACTTTTTATTTTTCTCTGTTTTCTAATTCACCTTCTGGCCTCCCTCCTTTTTACCTAGGTGACTCCTTCGTGAACAAGCCCCATAGTACATTGTATAGAAAGGGACAAACCTCCCTGCTGAAACTAGTGGAAGACGCTGCCCTTTAAAGTTTATGAAAAGGTGGTTAAATAGTACTTATTACCTTAGGCTGGAAGTTGCTGTGTAGGATCCTCGGCTACCTTAGTTTCAGGAAATCCACCTGGATTTACCTAATATTACTTTTCCAAGAAGTACTAATCTGTCAGTGTCTCAGCTCCTAAAAACACTGAATTACACCAAATAATTGGATAATTTCCTAATAAATTGGATTAAAAAAAAAAATTCAAAGAAATTATAAAAACATTAATACAATTAGGCTATCTACCCAGCTGAGAATTACTTCTTTGGGTATAGTAGAGGACTGTTTTAGCCCTTCCACGGCCTAGCCGGAAAGAGTGCTTAATATATTTACTCCTCCCCTCTAGCGAGGTTTTAAAAACCTGCAGGAACCCGCCACTTTTAAAAACTGAGGTATACCTGGATCCTATAGGTAACATCCCTACCTAATTTGGTATGTCGTAACTATGTTATTACAGGATTAATCACTGTTTGTTATTGCTTACTTGTATATTCTTGTGTTAAACAAAGCATTATATCCTATGATTTGTTTGTGCTAACCATATTTAAGCGATAAACAAGCTGTTAACTGTTGCTTTCTGGGCTAGATTATGGTACCGCTCCAAAGACTGTTTTCTCTGCAATATTTGTAACAGCGTAGAGCTAGACTAGCTGAGCTGACTTCTAGAGAGTTGCCTCGCTCTAAGCGCTTTAAATGTAGGTTTTTATAATTCATGTACAAATTTGGTCGCTATTGTAACTATAAGTATACTTTATAACTAGCGATTACGTTTAGAGTGGATTTAAAGCAAAGTAAGAAGAATCTATTTCTATTTTGTGCATTTAAAATCAGAGAATATATCTAAATGTTTAGTGTGGTCGCTATAGTTTTTGCTAGCATTTAAATACTAGCGACTGCATTTCTGAGCAAGAAGCAGCCTCTAAAGTTTCATTTATGCGTTTTGGTTCCTTGGTAGTTAACAGTGTCTAAATTCTCTGTAAAAACATACCCGCTCCCATGTCATGGTGACATCAAAGGACTTTTTATTTTTCTCTGTTTTCTAATTCACCTTCTGGCCTCCCTCCTTTTTACCTAGGTGACTCCTTCGTGAACAAGCCCCATAGTACATTGTATAGAAAGGGACAAACCTCCCTGCTGAAACTAGTGGAAGACGCTGCCCTTTAAAGTTTATGAAAAGGTGGTTAAATAGTACTTATTACCTTAGGCTGGAAGTTGCTGTGTAGGATCCTCGGCTACCTTAGTTTCAGGAAATCCACCTGGATTTACCTAATATTACTTTTCCAAGAAGTACTAATCTGTCAGTGTCTCAGCTCCTAAAAACACTGAATTACACCAAATAATTGGATAATTTCCTAATAAATTGGATTAAAAAAAAAAAAATTTCAAAGAAATTATAAAAAACATTAATACAATTAGGCTATCTACCCAGCTGAGAATTACTTCTTTGGGTATAGTAGAGGACTGTTTTAGCCCCGCTACGGCCTAGCCCGGGAAAGAGTGCTTAATATATTTACTCCTCCCCCTCTAGCGAGGTTTTAAAAAACCTGCAGGAACCCGCCACTTTTTAAAAACTGAGGTATACCTGGATCCTATAGGTAACATCCCTACCTAATTTGGTATGTCGTAACTATGTTATTACAGGATTAATCACTGTTTGTTATTGCTTACTTGTATATTCTTGTGTTAAACAAAGCATTATATCCTATGATTTGTTTGTGCTAACCATATTTCGCTGTGCGATAAACAAGCTGTTAACTGTTGCTTTCTGGGCTAGATTATGGTACCGCTCCAAAGACTGTTTTCTCTGCAATATTTGTAACAGCGTAGAGCTAGACTAGCGCTGAGCTGACTTCTAGAGAGTTGCCTCGCTCTAAGCGCTTTAAATGTAGGTTTTATAATTCATGTACAAATTTGGTCGCTATTGTAACTATAAGTATACTTTATAACTAGCGATTACGTTTAGAGTGGATTTAAAGCAAAGTAAGAAGAATCTATTTCTATTTTGTGCATTTAAAATCAGAGAATATATCTAAATGTTTAGTGTGGTCGCTATAGTTTTTGCTAGCATTTAAATACTAGCGACTGCATTTCTGAGCAAGAAGCAGCCTCTAAAGTTTCATTTATGCGTTTTGGTTCCTTGGTAGTTAACAGTGTCTAAATTCTCTGTAAAACATACCCGCTCCCATGTCATGGTGACATCAAAGGACTTCTTTTTTTCTCTGTTTTCTAATTCACCTTCTGGCCTCCCTCCTTTTTACCTAGGTGACTCCTTCGTGAACAAGCCCCATAGTACATTGTATAGAAAGGGACAAACCTCCCTGCTGAAACTAGTGGAAGACGCTGCCCTTTAAAGTTTATGAAAAGGTGGTTAAATAGTACTTATTACCTTAGGCTGGAAGTTGCTGTGTAGGATCCTCGGCTACCTTAGTTTCAGGAAATCCACCTGGATTTACCTAATATTACTTTTCCAAGAAGTACTAATCTGTCAGTGTCTCAGCTCCTAAAAACACTGAATTACACCAAATAATTGGATAATTTCCTAATAAATTGGATTCAAAAAAAAATTTCAAAGAAATTACAAAAACATTAATACAATTAGGCTATCTACCCAGCTGAGAATTACTTCTTTGGGTATAGTAGAGGACTGTTTTAGCCCTTCTGCCTAGCCGGAAAGAGTGCTTAATATATTTACTCCTCCCCTCTAGCGAGGTTTTAAAAACCTGCAGGAACCCGCCACTTTTTAAAAACTGAGGTATACCTGGATCCTATAGGTAACATCCCTACCTAATTTGGTATGTCGTAACTATGTTATTACAGGATTAATCACTGTTTGTTATTGCTTACTTGTATATTCTTGTGTTAAACAAAGCATTATATCCTATGATTTGTTTGTGCTAACCATATTTCGCTGTGCGATAAACAAGCTGTTAACTGTTGCTTTCTGGGCTAGATTATGGTACCGCTCCAAAGACTGTTTTCTCTGCAATATTTGTAACAGCGTAGAGCTAGACTAGCGCTGAGCTGACTTCTAGAGAGTTGCCTCGCTCTAAGCGCTTTAAATGTAGGTTTTATAATTCATGTACAAATTTGGTCGCTATTGTAACTATAAGTATACTTTATAACTAGCGATTACGTTTAGAGTGGATTTAAAGCAAAGTAAGAAGAATCTATTTCTATTTTGTGCATTTAAAATCAGAGAATATATCTAAATGTTTAGTGTGGTCGCTATAGTTTTTGCTAGCATTTAAATACTAGCGACTGCATTTCTGAGCAAGAAGCAGCCTCTAAAGTTTCATTTATGCGTTTTGGTTCCTTGGTAGTTAACAGTGTCTAAATTCTCTGTAAAAACATACCCGCTCCCATGTCATGGTGACATCAAAGGACTTCTTTTTTTCTCTGTTTTCTAATTCACCTTCTGGCCTCCCTCCTTTTTACCTAGGTGACTCCTTCGTGAACAAGCCCCATAGTACATTGTATAGAAAGGGACAAACCTCCCTGCTGAAACTAGTGGAAGACGCTGCCCTTTAAAGTTTATGAAAAGGTGGTTAAATAGTACTTATTACCTTAGGCTGGAAGTTGCTGTGTAGGATCCTCGGCTACCTTAGTTTCAGGAAATCCACCTGGATTTACCTAATATTACTTTTCCAAGAAGTACTAATCTGTCAGTGTCTCAGCTCCTAAAAACACTGAATTACACCAAATAATTGGATAATTTCCTAATAAATTGGATTAAAAAAAAAATTTCAAAGAAATTACAAAAACATTAATACAATTAGGCTATCTACCCAGCTGAGAATTACTTCTTTGGGTATAGTAGAGGACTGTTTTAGCCCTTCTCGGCCTAGCCCGGGAAAGAGTGCTTCATATATTTACTCCTCCCCTCTAGCGAGGTTTTAAAAACCTGCAGGAACCCGCCACTTTTTAAAAACTGAGGTATACCTGGATCCTATAGGTAACATCCCTACCTAATTTGGTATGTCGTAACTATGTTATTACAGGATTAATCACTGTTTGTTATTGCTTACTTGTATATTCTTGTGTTAAACAAAGCATTATATCCTATGATTTGTTTGTGCTAACCATATTTCGCTGTGCGATAAACAAGCTGTTAACTGTTGCTTTCTGGGCTAGATTATGGTACCGCTCCAAAGACTGTTTTCTCTGCAATATTTGTAACAGCGTAGAGCTAGACTAGCGCTGAGCTGACTTCTAGAGAGTTGCCTCGCTCTAAGCGCTTTAAATGTAGGTTTTTATAATTCATGTACAAATTTGGTCGCTATTGTAACTATAAGTATACTTTATAACTAGCGATTACGTTTAGAGTGGATTTAAAGCAAAGTAAGAAGAATCTATTTCTATTTTGTGCATTTAAAATCAGAGAATATATCTAAATGTTTAGTGTGGTCGCTATAGTTTTTGCTAGCATTTAAATACTAGCGACTGCATTTCTGAGCAAGAAGCAGCCTCTAAAGTTTCATTTATGCGTTTTGGTTCCTTGGTAGTTAACAGTGTCTAAATTCTCTGTAAAAACATACCCGCTCCCATGTCATGGTGACATCAAAGGACATTTTATTTTTCTCTGTTTTCTAATTCACCTTCTGGCCTCCCTCCTTTTTACCTAGGTGACTCCTTCGTGAACAAGCCCCATAGTACATTGTATAGAAAGGGACAAACCTCCCTGCTGAAACTAGTGGAAGACGCTGCCCTTTAAAGTTTATGAAAAGGTGGTTAAATAGTACTTATTACCTTAGGCTGGAAGTTGCTGTGTAGGATCCTCGGCTACCTTAGTTTCAGGAAATCCACCTGGATTTACCTAATATTACTTTTCCAAGAAGTACTAATCTGTCAGTGTCTCAGCTCCTAAAAACACTGAATTACACCAAATAATTGGATAATTTCCTAATAAATTGGATTAAAAAAAAAATTTCAAAGAAATTATAAAAAACATTAATACAATTAGGCTATCTACCCAGCTGAGAATTACTTCTTTGGGTATAGTAGAGGACTGTTTTAGCCCTTCTGGCCTAGCCGGAAAGAGTGCTTAATATATTTACTCCTCCCCTCTAGCGAGGTTTTAAAAACCTGCAGGAACCCGCCACTTTTAAAACTGAGGTATACCTGGATCCTATAGGTAACATCCCTACCTAATTTGGTATGTCGTAACTATGTTATTACAGGATTAATCACTGTTTGTTATTGCTTACTTGTATATTCTTGTGTTAAACAAAGCATTATATCCTATGATTTGTTTGTGCTAACCATATTTCGCTGTGCGATAAACAAGCTGTTAACTGTTGCTTTCTGGGCTAGATTATGGTACCGCTCCAAAGACTGTTTTCTCTGCAATATTTGTAACAGCGTAGAGCTAGACTAGCGCTGAGCTGACTTCTAGAGAGTTGCCTCGCTCTAAGCGCTTTAAATGTAGGGTTTTATAATTCATGTACAAATTTGGTCGCTATTGTAACTATAAGTATACTTTATAACTAGCGATTACGTTTAGAGTGGATTTAAAGCAAAGTAAGAAGAATCTATTTCTATTTTGTGCATTTAAAATCAGAGAATATATCTAAATGTTTAGTGTGGTCGCTATAGTTTTTGCTAGCATTTAAATACTAGCGACTGCATTTCTGAGCAAGAAGCAGCCTCTAAAGTTTCATTTATGCGTTTTGGTTCCTTGGTAGTTAACAGTGTCTAAATTCTCTGTAAAACATACCCGCTCCCATGTCATGGTGACATCAAAGGACTTTTTATTTTTCTCTGTTTTCTAATTCACCTTCTGGCCTCCCTCCTTTTTACCTAGGTGACTCCTTCGTGAACAAGCCCCATAGTACATTGTATAGAAAGGGACAAACCTCCCTGCTGAAACTAGTGGAAGACGCTGCCCTTTAAAGTTTATGAAAAGGTGGTTAAATAGTACTTATTACCTTAGGCTGGAAGTTGCTGTGTAGGATCCTCGGCTACCTTAGTTTCAGGAAATCCACCTGGATTTACCTAATATTACTTTTCCAAGAAGTACTAATCTGTCAGTGTCTCAGCTCCTAAAAACACTGAATTACACCAAATAATTGGATAATTTCCTAATAAATTGGATTAAAAAAAAAATTTCAAAGAAATTATAAAAACATTAATACAATTAGGCTATCTACCCAGCTGAGAATTACTTCTTTGGGTATAGTAGAGGACTGTTTTAGCCCTTCTGGCCTAGCCCGGGAAAGAGTGCTTAATATATTTACTCCTCCCCCTCTAGCGAGGTTTTAAAAAACCTGCAGGAACCCGCCACTTTTTAAAAACTGAGGTATACCTGGATCCTATAGGTAACATCCCTACCTAATTTGGTATGTCGTAACTATGTTATTACAGGATTAATCACTGTTTGTTATTGCTTACTTGTATATTCTTGTGTTAAACAAAGCATTATATCCTATGATTTGTTTGTGCTAACCATATTTCGCTGTGCGATAAACAAGCTGTTAACTGTTGCTTTCTGGGCTAGATTATGGTACCGCTCCAAAGACTGTTTTCTCTGCAATATTTGTAACAGCGTAGAGCTAGACTAGCGCTGAGCTGACTTCTAGAGAGTTGCCTCGCTCTAAGCGCTTTAAATGTAGGTTTTATAATTCATGTACAAATTTGGTCGCTATTGTAACTATAAGTATACTTTATAACTAGCGATTACGTTTAGAGTGGATTTAAAGCAAAGTAAGAAGAATCTATTTCTATTTTGTGCATTTAAAATCAGAGAATATATCTAAATGTTTAGTGTGGTCGCTATAGTTTTTGCTAGCATTTAAATACTAGCGACTGCATTTCTGAGCAAGAAGCAGCCTCTAAAGTTTCATTTATGCGTTTTGGTTCCTTGGTAGTTAACAGTGTCTAAATTCTCTGTAAAAACATACCCGCTCCCATGTCATGGTGACATCAAAGGACTTTTATTTTTCTCTGTTTTCTAATTCACCTTCTGGCCTCCCTCCTTTTTACCTAGGTGACTCCTTCGTGAACAAGCCCCATAGTACATTGTATAGAAAGGGACAAACCTCCCTGCTGAAACTAGTGGAAGACGCTGCCCTTTAAAGTTTATGAAAAGGTGGTTAAATAGTACTTATTACCTTAGGCTGGAAGTTGCTGTGTAGGATCCTCGGCTACCTTAGTTTCAGGAAATCCACCTGGATTTACCTAATATTACTTTTCCAAGAAGTACTAATCTGTCAGTGTCTCAGCTCCTAAAAACACTGAATTACACCAAATAATTGGATAATTTCCTAATAAATTGGATTAAAAAAAAAATTTCAAAGAAATTATAAAAAACATTAATACAATTAGGCTATCTACCCAGCTGAGAATTACTTCTTTGGGTATAGTAGAGGACTGTTTTAGCCCGCTACGGCCTAGCCGGAAAGAGTGCTTAATATATTTACTCCTCCCCCTCTAGCGAGGTTTTAAAAAACCTGCAGGAACCCGCCACTTTTTAAAAACTGAGGTATACCTGGATCCTATAGGTAACATCCCTACCTAATTTGGTATGTCGTAACTATGTTATTACAGGATTAATCACTGTTTGTTATTGCTTACTTGTATATTCTTGTGTTAAACAAAGCATTATATCCTATGATTTGTTTGTGCTAACCATATTTCGCTGTGCGATAAACAAGCTGTTAACTGTTGCTTTCTGGGCTAGATTATGGTACCGCTCCAAAGACTGTTTTCTCTGCAATATTTGTAACAGCGTAGAGCTAGACTAGCGCTGAGCTGAGCTGACTTCTAGAGAGTTGCCTCGCTCTAAGCGCTTTAAATGTAGGTTTTTATAATTCATGTACAAATTTGGTCGCTATTGTAACTATAAGTATACTTTATAACTAGCGATTACGTTTAGAGTGGATTTAAAGCAAAGTAAGAAGAATCTATTTCTATTTTGTGCATTTAAAATCAGAGAATATATCTAAATGTTTAGTGTGGTCGCTATAGTTTTTGCTAGCATTTAAATACTAGCGACTGCATTTCTGAGCAAGAAGCAGCCTCTAAAGTTTCATTTATGCGTTTTGGTTCCTTGGTAGTTAACAGTGTCTAAATTCTCTGTAAAACATACCCGCTCCCATGTCATGGTGACATCAAAGGACTTTTATTTTTCTCTGTTTTCTAATTCACCTTCTGGCCTCCCTCCTTTTTACCTAGGTGACTCCTTCGTGAACAAGCCCCATAGTACATTGTATAGAAAGGGACAAACCTCCCTGCTGAAACTAGTGGAAGACGCTGCCCTTTAAAGTTTATGAAAAGGTGGTTAAATAGTACTTATTACCTTAGGCTGGAAGTTGCTGTGTAGGATCCTCGGCTACCTTAGTTTCAGGAAATCCACCTGGATTTACCTAATATTACTTTTCCAAGAAGTACTAATCTGTCAGTGTCTCAGCTCCTAAAAACACTGAATTACACCAAATAATTGGATAATTTCCTAATAAATTGGATTAAAAAAAAAATTTCAAAGAAATTATAAAAACATTAATACAATTAGGCTGTCTACTCAGCTGAGAATTACTTCTTTGGGTATAGTTGAGGACTGTTTTAGTCCCCCTTCGGCCTAGCCCGGGAAAGAGTGCTTAATATATTTACTCCTCCCCCTCTAGCGAGGTTTTAAAAAACCTGCAGGAACCCGCCACTTTTTAAAAACTGAGGTATACCTGGATCCTATAGGTAACATCCCTACCTAATTTGGTATGTCGTAACTATGTTATTACAGGATTAATCACTGTTTGTTATTGCTTACTTGTATATTCTTGTGTTAAACAAAGCATTATATCCTATGATTTGTTTGTGCTAACCATATTTCGCTGTGCGATAAACAAGCTGTTAACTGTTGCTTTCTGGGCTAGATTATGGTACCGCTCCAAAGACTGTTTTCTCTGCAATATTTGTAACAGCGTAGAGCTAGACTAGCTGAGCTGACTTCTAGAGAGTTGCCTCGCTCTAAGTGCTTTAAATGTAGGTTTTTATAATTCATGTACAAATTTGGTCGCTATTGTAACTATAAGTATACTTTATAACTAGCGATTACGTTTAGAGTGGATTTAAAGCAAAGTAAGAAGAATCTATTTCTATTTTGTGCATTTAAAATCAGAGAATATATCTAAATGTTTAGTGTGGTCGCTATAGTTTTTGCTAGCATTTAAATACTAGCGACTGCATTTCTGAGCAAGAAGCAGCCTCTAAAGTTTCATTTATGCGTTTTGGTTCCTTGGTAGTTAACAGTGTCTAAATTCTCTGTAAAAATATACCCGCTCCCATGTCATGGTGACATCAAAGGACTTTTTATTTTTCTCTGTTTTCTAATTCACCTTCTGGCCTCCCTCCTTTTTACCTAGGTGACTCCTTCGTGAACAAGCCCCATAGTACATTGTATAGAAAGGGACAAACCTCCCTGCTGAAACTAGTGGAAGACACTGCCCTTTAAAGTTTATGAAAAGGTGGTTAAATAGTACTTATTACCTTAGGCTGGAAGTTGCTGTGTAGGATCCTCGGCTACCTTAGTTTCAGGAAATCCACCTGGATTTACCTAATATTACTTTTCCAAGAAGTACTAATCTGTCAGTGTCTCAGCTCCTAAAAACACTGAATTACACCAAATAATTGGATAATTTCCTAATAAATTGGATTCAAAAAAAAATTTCAAAGAAATTATAAAAACATTAATACAATTAGGCTATCTACCCAGCTGAGAATTACTTCTTTGGGTATAGTAGAGGACTGTTTTAGCCCTTCTGGCCTAGCCGGGAAAGAGTGCTTAATATATTTACTCCTCCCCTCTAGCGAGGTTTTAAAAAACCTGCAGGAACCCGCCACTTTTTAAAAACTGAGGTATACCTGGATCCTATAGGTAACATCCCTACCTAATTTGGTATGTCGTAACTATGTTATTACAGGATTAATCACTGTTTGTTATTGCTTACTTGTATATTCTTGTGTTAAACAAAGCATTATATCCTATGATTTGTTTGTGCTAACCATATTTCGCTGTCACGATAAACAAGCTGTTAACTGTTGCTTTCTGGGCTAGATTATGGTACCGCTCCAAAGACTGTTTTCTCTGCAATATTTGTAACAGCGTAGAGCTAGACTAGCTGAGCTGACTTCTAGAGAGTTGCCTCGCTCTAAGCGCTTTAAATGTAGGTTTTATAATTCATGTACAAATTTGGTCGCTATTGTAACTATAAGTATACTTTATAACTAGCGATTACGTTTAGAGTGGATTTAAAGCAAAGTAAGAAGAATCTATTTCTATTTTGTGCATTTAAAATCAGAGAATATATCTAAATGTTTAGTGTGGTCGCTATAGTTTTTGCTAGCATTTAAATACTAGCGACTGCATTTCTGAGCAAGAAGCAGCCTCTAAAGTTTCATTTATGCGTTTTGGTTCCTTGGTAGTTAACAGTGTCTAAATTCTCTGTAAAACATACCCGCTCCCATGTCATGGTGACATCAAAGGACTTTTTATTTTTCTCTGTTTTCTAATTCACCTTCTGGCCTCCCTCCTTTTTACCTAGGTGACTCCTTCGTGAACAAGCCCCATAGTACATTGTATAGAAAGGGACAAACCTCCCTGCTGAAACTAGTGGAAGACGCTGCCCTTTAAAGTTTATGAAAAGGTGGTTAAATAGTACTTATTACCTTAGGCTGGAAGTTGCTGTGTAGGATCCTCGGCTACCTTAGTTTCAGGAAATCCACCTGGATTTACCTAATATTACTTTTCCAAGAAGTACTAATCTGTCAGTGTCTCAGCTCCTAAAAACACTGAATTACACCAAATAATTGGATAATTTCCTAATAAATTGGATTAAAAAAAAAAAAATTTTCAAAGAAATTATAAAAAACATTAATACAATTAGGCTATCTACCCAGCTGAGAATTACTTCTTTGGGTATAGTAGAGGACTGTTTTAGCCCCGCAACGGCCTAGGCCGGGAAAGAGTGCTTAATATATTTACTCCTCCCCTCTAGCGAGGTTTTAAAAACCTGCAGGAACCCGCCACCTTTTAAAAACTGAGGTATACCTGGATCCTATAGGTAACATCCCTACCTAATTTGGTATGTCGTAACTATGTTATTACAGGATTAATCACTGTTTGTTATTGCTTACTTGTATATTCTTGTGTTAAACAAAGCATTATATCCTATGATTTGTTTGTGCTAACCATATTTCGCTGTGCGATAAACAAGCTGTTAACTGTTGCTTTCTGGGCTAGATTATGGTACCGCTCCAAAGACTGTTTTCTCTGCAATATTTGTAACAGCGTAGAGCTAGACTAGCGCTGAGCTGACTTCTAGAGAGTTGCCTCGCTCTAAGCGCTTTAAATGTAGGTTTTATAATTCATGTACAAATTTGGTCGCTATTGTAACTATAAGTATACTTTATAACTAGCGATTACGTTTAGAGTGGATTTAAAGCAAAGTAAGAAGAATCTATTTCTATTTTGTGCATTTAAAATCAGAGAATATATCTAAATGTTTAGTGTGGTCGCTATAGTTTTTGCTAGCATTTAAATACTAGCGACTGCATTTCTGAGCAAGAAGCAGCCTCTAAAGTTTCATTTATGCGTTTTGGTTCCTTGGTAGTTAACAGTGTCTAAATTCTCTGTAAAACATACCCGCTCCCATGTCATGGTGACATCAAAGGACTTTTATTTTTCTCTGTTTTCTAATTCACCTTCTGGCCTCCCTCCTTTTTACCTAGGTGACTCCTTCGTGAACAAGCCCCATAGTACATTGTATAGAAAGGGACAAACCTCCCTGCTGAAACTAGTGGAAGACGCTGCCCTTTAAAGTTTATGAAAAGGTGGTTAAATAGTACTTATTACCTTAGGCTGGAAGTTGCTGTGTAGGATCCTCGGCTACCTTAGTTTCAGGAAATCCACCTGGATTTACCTAATATTACTTTTCCAAGAAGTACTAATCTGTCAGTGTCTCAGCTCCTAAAAACACTGAATTACACCAAATAATTGGATAATTTCCTAATAAATTGGATTAAAAAAAAAATTTCAAAGAAATTATAAAAACATTAATACAATTAGGCTATCTACCCAGCTGAGAATTACTTCTTTGGGTATAGTAGAGGACTGTTTTAGCCCTTCGGCCTAGCCGGAAAGAGTGCTTAATATATTTACTCCTCCCCTCTAGCGAGGTTTTAAAAACCTGCAGGAACCCGCCACTTTTAAAAACTGAGGTATACCTGGATCCTATAGGTAACATCCCTACCTAATTTGGTATGTCGTAACTATGTTATTACAGGATTAATCACTGTTTGTTATTGCTTACTTGTATATTCTTGTGTTAAACAAAGCATTATATCCTATGATTTGTTTGTGCTAACCATATTTAAGCTGTGCGATAAACAAGCTGTTAACTGTTGCTTTCTGGGCTAGATTATGGTACCGCTCCAAAGACTGTTTTCTCTGCAATATTTGTAACAGCGTAGAGCTAGACTAGCGCTGAGCTGACTTCTAGAGAGTTGCCTCGCTCTAAGCGCTTTAAATGTAGGTTTTATAATTCATGTACAAATTTGGTCGCTATTGTAACTATAAGTATACTTTATAACTAGCGATTACGTTTAGAGTGGATTTAAAGCAAAGTAAGAAGAATCTATTTCTATTTTGTGCATTTAAAATCAGAGAATATATCTAAATGTTTAGTGTGGTCGCTATAGTTTTTGCTAGCATTTAAATACTAGCGACTGCATTTCTGAGCAAGAAGCAGCCTCTAAAGTTTCATTTATGCGTTTTGGTTCCTTGGTAGTTAACAGTGTCTAAATTCTCTGAAAAATATACCCGCTCCCATGTCATGGTGACATCAAAGGACTTTTTATTTTTCTCTGTTTTCTAATTCACCTTCTGGCCTCCCTCCTTTTTACCTAGGTGACTCCTTCGTGAACAAGCCCCATAGTACATTGTATAGAAAGGGACAAACCTCCCTGCTGAAACTAGTGGAAGACGCTGCCCTTTAAAGTTTATGAAAAGGTGGTTAAATAGTACTTATTACCTTAGGCTGGAAGTTGCTGTGTAGGATCCTCGGCTACCTTAGTTTCAGGAAATCCACCTGGATTTACCTAATATTACTTTTCCAAGAAGTACTAATCTGTCAGTGTCTCAGCTCCTAAAAACACTGAATTACACCAAATAATTGGATAATTTCCTAATAAATTGGATTAAAAAAAAAAATTCAAAGAAATTACAAAAACATTAATACAATTAGGCTATCTACCCAGCTGAGAATTACTTCTTTGGGTAGAGTAGAGGACTGTTTTAGCCCCGCCACGGCCTAGCCCGGGAAAGAGTGCTTAATATATTTACTCCTCCCCCTCTAGCGAGGTTTTAAAAAACCTGCAGGAACCCGCCACTTTTTAAAAACTGAGGTATACCTGGATCCTATAGGTAACATCCCTACCTAATTTGGTATGTCGTAACTATGTTATTACAGGATTAATCACTGTTTGTTATTGCTTACTTGTATATTCTTGTGTTAAACAAAGCATTATATCCTATGATTTGTTTGTGCTAACCATATTTCGCTGCGATAAACAAGCTGTTAACTGTTGCTTTCTGGGCTAGATTATGGTACCGCTCCAAAGACTGTTTTCTCTGCAATATTTGTAACAGCGTAGAGCTAGACTAGCGCTGAGCTGACTTCTAGAGAGTTGCCTCGCTCTAAGCGCTTTAAATGTAGGGTTTTATAATTCATGTACAAATTTGGTCGCTATTGTAACTATAAGTATACTTTATAACTAGCGATTACGTTTAGAGTGGATTTAAAGCAAAGTAAGAAGAATCTATTTCTATTTTGTGCATTTAAAATCAGAGAATATATCTAAATGTTTAGTGTGGTCGCTATAGTTTTTGCTAGCATTTAAATACTAGCGACTGCATTTCTGAGCAAGAAGCAGCCTCTAAAGTTTCATTTATGCGTTTTGGTTCCTTGGTAGTTAACAGTGTCTAAATTCTCTGTAAAAACATACCCGCTCCCATGTCATGGTGACATCAAAGGACTTCTTTTTTTCTCTGTTTTCTAATTCACCTTCTGGCCTCCCTCCTTTTTACCTAGGTGACTCCTTCGTGAACAAGCCCCATAGTACATTGTATAGAAAGGGACAAACCTCCCTGCTGAAACTAGTGGAAGACGCTGCCCTTTAAAGTTTATGAAAAGGTGGTTAAATAGTACTTATTACCTTAGGCTGGAAGTTGCTGTGTAGGATCCTCGGCTACCTTAGTTTCAGGAAATCCACCTGGATTTACCTAATATTACTTTTCCAAGAAGTACTAATCTGTCAGTGTCTCAGCTCCTAAAAACACTGAATTACACCAAATAATTGGATAATTTCCTAATAAATTGGATTAAAAAAAAAAACTTCAAAGAAATTATAAAAACATTAATACAATTAGGCTATCTACCCAGCTGAGAATTACTTCTTTGGGTATAGTAGAGGACTGTTTTAGCCCTTCTACGCCTAGCCCGGGGAAAGAGTGCTTAATATATTTACTCCTCCCCCTCTAGCGAGGTTTTAAAAAACCTGCAGGAACCCGCCACTTTTTAAAAACTGAGGTATACCTGGATCCTATAGGTAACATCCCTACCTAATTTGGTATGTCGTAACTATGTTATTACAGGATTAATCACTGTTTGTTATTGCTTACTTGTATATTCTTGTGTTAAACAAAGCATTATATCCTATGATTTGTTTGTGCTAACCATATTTAAGCTGTGCGATAAACAAGCTGTTAACTGTTGCTTTCTGGGCTAGATTATGGTACCGCTCCAAAGACTGTTTTCTCTGCAATATTTGTAACAGCGTAGAGCTAGACTAGCTGAGCTGACTTCTAGAGAGTTGCCTCGCTCTAAGCGCTTTAAATGTAGGTTTTATAATTCATGTACAAATTTGGTCGCTATTGTAACTATAAGTATACTTTATAACTAGCGATTACGTTTAGAGTGGATTTAAAGCAAAGTAAGAAGAATCTATTTCTATTTTGTGCATTTAAAATCAGAGAATATATCTAAATGTTTAGTGTGGTCGCTATAGTTTTTGCTAGCATTTAAATACTAGCGACTGCATTTCTGAGCAAGAAGCAGCCTCTAAAGTTTCATTTATGCGTTTTGGTTCCTTGGTAGTTAACAGTGTCTAAATTCTCTGTAAAACATACCCGCTCCCATGTCATGGTGACATCAAAGGACTTTTTATTTTTCTCTGTTTTCTAATTCACCTTCTGGCCTCCCTCCTTTTTACCTAGGTGACTCCTTCGTGAACAAGCCCCATAGTACATTGTATAGAAAGGGACAAACCTCCCTGCTGAAACTAGTGGAAGACGCTGCCCTTTAAAGTTTATGAAAAGGTGGTTAAATAGTACTTATTACCTTAGGCTGGAAGTTGCTGTGTAGGATCCTCGGCTACCTTAGTTTCAGGAAATCCACCTGGATTTACCTAATATTACTTTTCCAAGAAGTACTAATCTGTCAGTGTCTCAGCTCCTAAAAACACTGAATTACACCAAATAATTGGATAATTTCCTAATAAATTGGATTAAAAAAAAAAATTACAAAGAAATTATAAAAACATTAATACAATTAGGCTATCTACCCAGCTGAGAATTACTTCTTTGGGTATAGTAGAGGACTGTTTTAGCCCTTCACGGCCTAGCCGGGAAAGAGTGCTTAATATATTTACTCCTCCCCTCTAGCGAGGTTTTAAAAACCTGCAGGAACCCGCCACTTTTTAAAAACTGAGGTATACCTGGATCCTATAGGTAACATCCCTACCTAATTTGGTATGTCGTAACTATGTTATTACAGGATTAATCACTGTTTGTTATTGCTTACTTGTATATTCTTGTGTTAAACAAAGCATTATATCCTATGATTTGTTTGTGCTAACCATATTTAAGCTGTGCGATAAACAAGCTGTTAACTGTTGCTTTCTGGGCTAGATTATGGTACCGCTCCAAAGACTGTTTTCTCTGCAATATTTGTAACAGCGTAGAGCTAGACTAGCTGAGCTGACTTCTAGAGAGTTGCCTCGCTCTAAGCGCTTTAAATGTAGGTTTTATAATTCATGTACAAATTTGGTCGCTATTGTAACTATAAGTATACTTTATAACTAGCGATTACGTTTAGAGTGGATTTAAAGCAAAGTAAGAAGAATCTATTTCTATTTTGTGCATTTAAAATCAGAGAATATATCTAAATGTTTAGTGTGGTCGCTATAGTTTTTGCTAGCATTTAAATACTAGCGACTGCATTTCTGAGCAAGAAGCAGCCTCTAAAGTTTCATTTATGCGTTTTGGTTCCTTGGTAGTTAACAGTGTCTAAATTCTCTGTAAAAACATACCCGCTCCCATGTCATGGTGACATCAAAGGACTTTTTATTTTTCTCTGTTTTCTAATTCACCTTCTGGCCTCCCTCCTTTTTACCTAGGTGACTCCTTCGTGAACAAGCCCCATAGTACATTGTATAGAAAGGGACAAACCTCCCTGCTGAAACTAGTGGAAGACGCTGCCCTTTAAAGTTTATGAAAAGGTGGTTAAATAGTACTTATTACCTTAGGCTGGAAGTTGCTGTGTAGGATCCTCGGCTACCTTAGTTTCAGGAAATCCACCTGGATTTACCTAATATTACTTTTCCAAGAAGTACTAATCTGTCAGTGTCTCAGCTCCTAAAAACACTGAATTACACCAAATAATTGGATAATTTCCTAATAAATTGGATTAAAAAAAAAATTTCAAAGAAATTATAAAAACATTAATACAATTAGGCTATCTACCCAGCTGAGAATTACTTCTTTGGGTATAGTAGAGGACTGTTTTAGCCCAGCTACGGCCTAGCCTGGGAAAGAGTGCTTAATATATTTACTCCTCCCCCTCTAGCGAGGTTTTAAAAAACCTGCAGGAACCCGCCACTTTTTAAAAACTGAGGTATACCTGGATCCTATAGGTAACATCCCTACCTAATTTGGTATGTCGTAACTATGTTATTACAGGATTAATCACTGTTTGTTATTGCTTACTTGTATATTCTTGTGTTAAACAAAGCATTATATCCTATGATTTGTTTGTGCTAACCATATTTCGCTGTGCGATAAACAAGCTGTTAACTGTTGCTTTCTGGGCTAGATTATGGTACCGCTCCAAAGACTGTTTTCTCTGCAATATTTGTAACAGCGTAGAGCTAGACTACAGCTGAGCTGACTTCTAGAGAGTTGCCTCGCTCTAAGCGCTTTAAATGTAGGTTTTTATAATTCATGTACAAATTTGGTCGCTATTGTAACTATAAGTATACTTTATAACTAGCGATTACGTTTAGAGTGGATTTAAAGCAAAGTAAGAAGAATCTATTTCTATTTTGTGCATTTAAAATCAGAGAATATATCTAAATGTTTAGTGTGGTCGCTATAGTTTTTGCTAGCATTTAAATACTAGCGACTGCATTTCTGAGCAAGAAGCAGCCTCTAAAGTTTCATTTATGCGTTTTGGTTCCTTGGTAGTTAACAGTGTCTAAATTCTCTGTAAAACATACCCGCTCCCATGTCATGGTGACATCAAAGGACTTCTTTTTTTCTCTGTTTTCTAATTCACCTTCTGGCCTCCCTCCTTTTTACCTAGGTGACTCCTTCGTGAACAAGCCCCATAGTACATTGTATAGAAAGGGACAAACCTCCCTGCTGAAACTAGTGGAAGACGCTGCCCTTTAAAGTTTATGAAAAGGTGGTTAAATAGTACTTATTACCTTAGGCTGGAAGTTGCTGTGTAGGATCCTCGGCTACCTTAGTTTCAGGAAATCCACCTGGATTTACCTAATATTACTTTTCCAAGAAGTACTAATCTGTCAGTGTCTCAGCTCCTAAAAACACTGAATTACACCAAATAATTGGATAATTTCCTAATAAATTGGATTAAAAAAAAAAAAAATTCAAAGAAATTATAAAAAGCATTAATACAATTAGGCTATCTACCCAGCTGAGAATTACTTCTTTGGGTATAGTAGAGGACTGTTTTAGCCCCGCTACGGCCTAGCCCGGGAAAGAGTGCTTAATATATTTACTCCTCCCCCTCTAGCGAGGTTTTAAAAAACCTGCAGGAACCCGCCACTTTTTAAAAACTGAGGTATACCTGGATCCTATAGGTAACATCCCTACCTAATTTGGTATGTCGTAACTATGTTATTACAGGATTAATCACTGTTTGTTATTGCTTACTTGTATATTCTTGTGTTAAACAAAGCATTATATCCTATGATTTGTTTGTGCTAACCATATTTCGCTGTGCGATAAACAAGCTGTTAACTGTTGCTTTCTGGGCTAGATTATGGTACCGCTCCAAAGACTGTTTTCTCTGCAATATTTGTAACAGCGTAGAGCTAGACTAGCTGAGCTGACTTCTAGAGAGTTGCCTCGCTCTAAGCGCTTTAAATGTAGGTTTTATAATTCATGTACAAATTTGGTCGCTATTGTAACTATAAGTATACTTTATAACTAGCGATTACGTTTAGAGTGGATTTAAAGCAAAGTAAGAAGAATCTATTTCTATTTTGTGCATTTAAAATCAGAGAATATATCTAAATGTTTAGTGTGGTCGCTATAGTTTTTGCTAGCATTTAAATACTAGCGACTGCATTTCTGAGCAAGAAGCAGCCTCTAAAGTTTCATTTATGCGTTTTGGTTCCTTGGTAGTTAACAGTGTCTAAATTCTCTGTAAAAACATACCCGCTCCCATGTCATGGTGACATCAAAGGACATCTATTTTTCTCTGTTTTCTAATTCACCTTCTGGCCTCCCTCCTTTTTACCTAGGTGACTCCTTCGTGAACAAGCCCCATAGTACATTGTATAGAAAGGGACAAACCTCCCTGCTGAAACTAGTGGAAGACGCTGCCCTTTAAAGTTTATGAAAAGGTGGTTAAATAGTACTTATTACCTTAGGCTGGAAGTTGCTGTGTAGGATCCTCGGCTACCTTAGTTTCAGGAAATCCACCTGGATTTACCTAATATTACTTTTCCAAGAAGTACTAATCTGTCAGTGTCTCAGCTCCTAAAAACACTGAATTACACCAAATAATTGGATAATTTCCTAATAAATTGGATTAAAAAAAAAATTTTCAAAGAAATTATAAAAAACATTAATACAATTAGGCTATCTACCCAGCTGAGAATTACTTCTTTGGGTATAGTAGAGGACTGTTTTAGCCCTACGGCATAGCCGGGAAAGAGTGCTTAATATATTTACTCCTCCCCTCTAGCGAGGTTTTAAAAACCTGCAGGAACCCGCCACTTTTAAAAACTGAGGTATACCTGGATCCTATAGGTAACATCCCTACCTAATTTGGTATGTCGTAACTATGTTATTACAGGATTAATCACTGTTTGTTATTGCTTACTTGTATATTCTTGTGTTAAACAAAGCATTATATCCTATGATTTGTTTGTGCTAACCATATTTCGCTGCGATAAACAAGCTGTTAACTGTTGCTTTCTGGGCTAGATTATGGTACCGCTCCAAAGACTGTTTTCTCTGCAATATTTGTAACAGCGTAGAGCTAGACTAGCTGAGCTGACTTCTAGAGAGTTGCCTCGCTCTAAGCGCTTTAAATGTAGGTTTTATAATTCATGTACAAATTTGGTCGCTATTGTAACTATAAGTATACTTTATAACTAGCGATTACGTTTAGAGTGGATTTAAAGCAAAGTAAGAAGAATCTATTTCTATTTTGTGCATTTAAAATCAGAGAATATATCTAAATGTTTAGTGTGGTCGCTATA
>NC_056730.1:459027933-459052962 GCF_019279795.1 Protopterus annectens | reverse complement strand
TAAATCCAAGGTTTTTTTTTTTGGGGGATTTCCTGGGAAAAACTAAAAGGTAGCCAATAGGGATCCTTACAATTCCAAATTTTAAATTCCCAGTAAGGTAAAAAGACTATTTAAACTTTCAAACTTTAAAGGGCAACTGGCTTCCAATTAGTTTCAGCAGGGAGGTTTGTCCCTCTATAAAATGTGTACTATGGGGTTTGTTCCACCTAAGAAGTCAGCCTAGGAGTAAAAAGGAGGAGGCCAGAAGGTGAATTAGAAAACAGAGAAAAATAAAAAAGTCCTTTGATGTCACCGCATGACATGGAGGTTGGGAGTATATGTTTTACAGAGAATTTAGACACTGTTTGTTAACTTCACCAAGGAACCAAAAGCGCGATAAATGAAACTTTTAGGAGGCTGCTGTCTTCAGCTCCAGAGAAATGAAGTCGCTAGTATTTTAAATGCTAGCAAAAACTGCATTCAAACCACACTAAACATTTTAGATATATTCTCTGATTTTAAAATGCACAAAATAGAAATAGATTCTTCTTACTTTAGCTTTAAATCCACTCTAAACTTAATCGCTAGTTATAAAGAGTATACTTTATAGTTACAATAGCTGCACTCAAATTTGTACATGAATTATAAAACCTACATTTAAAGCACTTCTTTGAAGAGCTTAGGCAACTCTCTAGAAGTCAGCTCAGCTTGTCTAGCTCTACACTGTTACAAATATTGCAGAGAAAACAGTCTGGGAGTTAAAACTGTACCATAATCTAGCCCAGAATAGCAGAAGCAAATAGAAGTTAACAGCTTGTTTATCAGACAGCTGTGAAATATATTATACAAACAAATCATAGTAGATATAATGCTTTGTTTAACACAAGAATATACAAGTAAAAACAATAACAAACAGTGATTAATCCCTGTAATAACATAGTTACGAATGCACATACCAAATTAGGTAGGGATGTTACCTAGTAGGATCCAGGTATACCCTCAGTTTTTAAAAAGTATGGGTTCCTGCAGGTTTTTAAAACCTCCGCCAGAGGGGAGGAGTAAATATAGTAAAAGCAGACTCTTTCCGGACTAGACATTGTAGAAGGGCTAAAACAGTCCTCTACTTCATACCCAAAGAAGTAATTCCTCAGCTGTAGATAGCCTAATTGTATTTAATGTTTTTATAATTTCTTTTTAGAAAAATTTTTTTTTTAATCCAATTTATTATTAGAAATTATCCAATTATTTGTGTAATTCAGTGTTTTTAGGAGCTGAGACACTGACAGATTAGTACTTCTTGGAAAAGTAATATTAGGTAGAATCCAGGTGCACTTTCCTGAAGAACTAAGGTAGCGGATCTACACAGCAACTTCCAGCCCTAAGGTAATAAGTACCATTTAACCACCTTTTCATAAACTTTAAAGGGCAGCATCTTCCACTAGTTCTGTGCAGCAGGAAGGTTTGTCCCTTTCTATACAATGTACTATGGGGCTTGTTCACCGGAAGGAGTCACCTAGGTAAAAAGGAGGGAGGCCAGAAGGTGAATTAGAAAACAGAGAAAAATAAAAGTCCTTTGATGTCACCATGACATGTGAGTAAATTATGTTTTACAGAGAGTTTAGACACTGTTAACTACCAAGGGAACCAAAAGCGCATAAATATGAAACTTAAGGGGCTGCTTCTTGCCCAGAAATGCAGTCGCTAGTATTTAAATGCTAGCAAAAACTATGGCGACCACACTAAACATTTAGATATATTCTCTGATTTTAAATGCACAAAATAGAAATAGATTCTTCTTACTTTTTGCTTTAAATCCACTCTAAACTTGTGAATGCCGCTAGTTATAAAGTATACTTATAGTTACAATAGCTACCAAATTTGTACATGAATTATAAAACCTACATTTAAAGAAGTTTAGGTGGGGCAACTCTCTAGAAGTCCCAGCTCAGAAACTTAGATCTAGCTCTAATAGCTTGCTATTTACAAATATTGCAGAGAAAACAGTCTTTGGAGCGGTACCATAATCTAGCCCAGCAAAATGACGATTTAACAGCTTGTTTTATGCTTTTAAGCGAGAAATATAGTTAGCACAAACAAATCATAGGATATAATGCTTTGTTTAACACAAGAATATCACAAGTGAAAAGCAATAACAAACAGTGATTAATCCTGTAATAACATAGTTCCACGACATAGCAAATTAGGTAGGATGTTACCTATAGGATCCATAGGTATACCTCAGTTTTTAAAAAGTGGCCCGAGGTTCCTGCAGGTTTTTAAAAACCTAAGCTAGAGGGAGGAGTAAAATATTAAGCTTACTCTTTCCCGAGACTAGGCCATAAGCCCGGGGCCGAATTAAAACAGTCCTCTACTATACCCAAAGAAGTAATTCTCAGCTGGGTAGATAGCCTAATTGTATTAATGTTTTTTTATAATTTCTTTGAAATTTTTTTTTTTTTTAATCAATTTATTGGAAATTATCCAATTATTTGGTGTAATTCAGTGTTTTAGGAGCTTGAGACACTGACAGATTAGTACTTCTTGGAAAAGTAATATTAGGTAAGAATCCAGGGTGGTTTACTTGGAACCTAAAGGTGCCGAGGGATCCTACACAGCAACTTCCCAGCCTAAGGTAATAAGTACTACTTAACCACCTTTTCTATAAACTTTTAAAGGGCAGCATCTTCCACTTTAGTTTCAGCAGGGAGGTTTGTCCCTTTCTATACAATGTACTATGGGGCTTGTTCACGAAGGAGTCACCTAGGTAAAAAGGAGGGAGGCCAGAAGGTGAATTAGAAAACAGAGAAAAATAAAAAGTCCTTTGATGTCACCATGACATGGGAGCCAGATTATGTTTTTACAGAGAATTTAGCCACTGTTAACTACCAAGGAACCAAAACGCATAAATGAAACTTTAGAGGCTGCTTCTTGCTCAGAAATGCAGTCGCTAGTATTTAAATGCTAGCAAAAACTATACAAAGAATATCAGCATGCAGGTAAAAGAAAAAAGCTGTATAACTCCAGGCTCAGCATGCAGGTAAAAGAAAAAAGCTGTATAACTCCAGGCTCCAAAATTTTCCACAACAAATTTCTTCCACAGTTAATGAAAAACTGTACAGCTCCAAACACCAAGCACAAGAACTTCTTCTCCACGAAAGAATGCTCCAGCAACCAATACTTCAGTAATAGATTCTTTCTTACTTTAATTGCTAGTACAGTACGCTTTCACCTTCTCGCTTTATCAACCACAGTGCCATTGTAAGAGGAGGTATTTAACACATTTCATTCACAGTTCATTGGTCCGCTTTATCAATCTGATTATTACACCTTGTCATACAGCAGCACTGCTGTGCCATTTCAAATGAATGTCGCTAGTTAAATAAAGTATTAAAACTTCAATTAGTTGCAATGGTCGACCAAATTATGTAATCATACAGCATCACAGCTATAAAATGATAACATACACCTTAGGGGCCTATAAAATCTTTTTGTTTTGGCAAAACTTTAATTATTAAAATAACAATTTATTTAAAGTACATAAAACATACACCTTAGGTGTCTCTAGAATCCTATCATACTCAGGGATTTTATCAGCCTTAGTCTAGGCTCCATTTGAGTTCTATCATTCATACAGAATTTATGTATCCATATCCCTCCCCATGTTAGGTTTTATTTCTTTGTATCACACTAAAACTAAAAATCATGTTCCTCTCCCATTTGTCTAATCGTACTTTTGCTAGCTGACAGCTCTTTGGAGGCCTGTACCAAATCCCACAGCTAATGAAAGCAACATCGTCTAACACTCCCTTGAGCTTTCCATACTGCTTTTCCCCACGACATGGCACAGAAGCGATCGCAAGGTATATGATATTGGTGCTTGTGAAAGTTTTAGTGTCATTGTATCCTAAAACTAAAATCAGCCTGTGTTCCTCTCCCATTTGTCTAATGTGCTTTGCTAGCGCACATTATTCTCAGCGCCTGTCCCTAATTGCGCCAAATGTGCTCCGCGTGCATCGCTCCCTGGGCATGCAGCGTTTTCCCCGCGTGAGAGGCGGCACAGGGCGCTTGTCGAACAAGGTATATGATATTGGTGCTTGTACAAGTAGTGTCAGTCCTAAAGATATATTCAGCCTGTGTAGTTGGATGTTGGAAACTTATTCTATTGTCTATGTACATACATTGATTACATTTGCCACAGGCAACCGTATTTCTCCATCCTATTGGCATCCCTACACACATGGTCTTTGACTGGTCTGAACCAATGGTATTCACGACATAGTTTCCTTTTCAGGTTCTGCTTGTCTAAAAGTAAACTAGGCACCTCTCCTACTTCATATAAGTTATCATCTAGACTCATAACTTTCTCCAATTGTTCTTAAAAGTAAACCTAGGCACCTCTCCTGCTACTTCATATAAGTTATCATCTAGACTCATAACTTTCCAATGCTGTTTTATAGGATCCAGGTATACCTCAGTTTTTAAAAAGTGGCGGGTTCCTGCAGGTTTTTTAAAACCTCGCTAGAGGGGGAGGAGTAAATATATTAAGCACTCTTTCCCGGGCTGAGCGTAGGCGGAAGGGGCTAAAACAGTCCTCTACTATACCCAAAGAAGTAATTCTCAGCTGGGTAGATAGCCTAATTGTATTAATGTTTTTTATAATTTCTTTGAAATTTTTTTTTTTTTTAATCCAATTTATTAGGAAATTATCCAATTATTTGGTGTAATTCAGTGTTTTTAGGAGCTGAGACACTGACAGATTAGTACTTCTTGGAAATTAATATTAGGTAAATCCAGGTGCATTTCCTGAAACTAAGGTAGCCGAGGATCCTACACAGCAACTTCCAGCCTAAGGTAATAAGTACTATTTAACCACCTTTTCATAAACTTTAAAGGGCAGCGTCTTCCACTAGTTTCAGCAGGGAGGTTTGTCCCTTTCTATACAATGTACTATGGGGCTTGTTCACGAAGGAGTCACCTAGGTAAAAAGGAGGGAGGCCAGAAGGTGAATTAGAAAACAGAAAAATAAAAAGTCCTTTGATGTCACCATGACATGGGAGCTGGTATGTTTTTACAGAGAATTTAGACACTGTTAACTACCAAGGAACCAAAACGCATAAATGAAACTTTAGAGGCTGCTTCTTGCTCAGAAATGCAGTCGCTAGTATTTAAATGCTAGCAAAAACTATAGCTTAATTCACACTAAACATTTAGATATATTCTCTGATTTTAAATGCACAAAATAGAAATAGATTCTTCTTACTTTGCTTTAAATCCACTCTAAACGTAATCGCTAGTTATAAAGTATACTTATAGTTACAATAGCGACCAAATTTGTACATGAATTATAAAACCTACATTTAAAGCGCTTTAGAGCGAGGCAACTCTCTAGAAGTCAGCTCAGCTTAGTCTAGCTCTCACGCTGTTACAAATATTGCAGAGAAAACAGTCTTTGAGCGTACCATAATCTAGCCCAGAAAGCAACAGTTAACAGCTTGTTTATCTACAGCTTAAATATGGTTAGCACAAACAAATCATAGGATATAATGCTTTGTTTAACACAAGAATATACAAGTAAGCAATAACAAACAGTGATTAATCCTGTAATAACATAGTTACGACATACCATATCAGGTAGGAATGTTACCTATAGGATCCAGGTATACATCTGTTTTTAAAAGTGGCGGTTCCTGCAGGTTTTTAAAACCTCGCTAGAGGGGAGGAGTAAATATATTAAGCACTCTTTCCCGGCTAGGTCAGAAGGGCTAAAACAGTCCTCTACTATACCCAAAGAAGTAATTCTCAGCTGGGTAGATAGCCTAATTGTATTAATGTTTTTTATAATTTCTTTGAAATTTATTTTTTTTTTTAATCCAATTTATTAGGAAATTATCCAATTATTTGGTGTAATTCAGTGTTTTTAGGAGCTGAGACACTGACAGATTAGTACTTCTTTGAAAAGTAATATTAGGTAAATCCAGGTGGATTTCCTGAAACTAAGGTAGCCGAGGATCCTACACAGCAACTTCCAGCCTAAGGTAATAAGTACTATTTAACCACCTTTTCATAAACTTTAAAGGGCAGCCCCTTCCACTAGTTTCAGCAGGGAGGTTTGTCCCTTTCTATACAATGTACTATGGGGCTTGTTCACGAAGGAGTCACCTAGGTAAAAAGGAGGGAGGCCAGAAGGTGAATTAGAAAACAGAGAAAAATAAAAAGTCCTTTGATGTCACCATGACATGGGAGCGGTATGTTTTTACAGAGAATTTAGACACTGTTAACTACCAAGGAACCAAAACGCATAAATGAAACTTTAGAGGCTGCTTCTTGCTCAGAAATGCAGTCGCTAGTATTTAAATGCTAGCAAAAACTATAGCACCACACTAAACATTTAGATATATTCTCTGATTTTAAATGCACAAAATAGAAATAGATTCTTCTTACTTTGCTTTAAATCCACTCTAAACGTAATCGCTAGTTATAAAGTATACTTATAGTTACAATAGCTTACCAAATTTGTACATGAATTATAAAACCTACATTTAAAGCGCTTAGAGCGAGGCAACTCTCTAGAAGTCAGCTCAGCTTAGTCTAGCTCTACGCTGTTACAAATATTGCAGAGAAAACAGTCTTTGAGCGATACCATAATTTAGCCTAGAAAGGAACAGTTAACAGTTTGTTTATCGGACAACTAAATATGGTTAGCACAAACAAATCACAGGATATAATGCTTTGTTTAACACAAGAATATACAAGTAAGCAATAACAAACAGTGATTAATCCTGTAATAACATAGTTACGACATACCAAATTAGGTAGGGATGTTACCTATAGGATCCAGGTATACCTCAGTTTTTAAAAAGTATGGTTCCTGCAGGTTTTTAAAACCTCGCTAGAGGGGAGGAGTAAATATATTAAGCACTCTTTCCGGCTAGGTCAGAAGGGCTAAAACAGTCCTCTACTATACCCAAAGAAGTAATTCTCAGCTGGGTAGATAGCCTAATTGTAATAATGTTTTTATAATTTCTTTGAAATTTTTTTTTTTTTAATCCAATTTATTAGGAAATTATCCAATTATTTGGTGTAATTCAGTGTTTTTAGGAGCTGAGACACTGACAGATTAGTACTTCTTGAAAAGTAATATTAGGTAAATCCAGGTGCATTTCCTGAAACTAAGGTAGCCGAGGATCCTACACAGCAACTTCCAGCCTAAGGTAATAAGTACTATTTAACCACCTTTTCATAAACTTTAAAGGGCAGCTCTTCCACTAGTTTCAGCAGGGAGGTTTGTCCCTTTCTATACAATGTACTATGGGGCTTGTTCAACAAGCAGTCACCTAGGTAAAAAGGAGGGAGGCCAGAAGGTGAATTAGAAAACAAAGAAAAATAAAAGTCCTTTGATGTCACCATGACATGGGAGCTGGTATGTTTTACAGAGAATTTAGACACTGTTAACTACCAAGGAACCAAAACGCATAAATGAAACTTTAGAGGCTGCTTCTTGCTCAGAAATGCAGTCGCTAGTATTTAAATGCTAGCAAAAACTATAGCGACCACACTAAACATTTAGATATATTCTCTGATTTTAAATGCACAAAATAGAAATAGATTCTTCTTACTTTGCTTTAAATCCACTCTAAACGTAATCGCTAGTTATAAAGTATACTTATAGTTACAATAGCACCAAATTTGTACATGAATTATAAAACCTACATTTAAAGCGCTTAGAGCTGAGGCAACTCTCTAGAAGTCAGCTCAGCTAGTCTAGCTCTCACGCTGTTACAAATATTGCAGAGAAAACAGTCTTTGAGCGGTACCATAATCTAGCCCAGAAAGCAACAGTTAACAGCTTGTTTATCGTGACAGCTTAAATATGGTTAGCACAAACAAATCATAGGATATAATGCTTTGTTTAACACAAGAATATACAAGTAAGCAATAACAAACAGTGATTAATCCTGTAATAACATAGTTACGACATACCAAATTAGGTAGGGATGTTACCTATAGGATCCAGGTATACCTCAGTTTTTAAAAAGTGGCGGGTTCCTGCAGGTTTTTTAAAACCTCGCTAGAGGGGGAGGAGTAAATATATTAAGCAATCTTTCCCGGCTAGGTCAGAAGGGCTAAAACAGGCCTCTACTATACCCAAAGAAGTAATTCTCAGCTGGGTAGATAGCCTAATTGTATTAATGTTTTTTGTAATTTCTTTGAAATTTTTTATTTTTTTTTTAATCCAATCTGTTAGGAAATTATCCAATTATTTGGTGTAATTCAGTTTTTTTAGGAGCTGAGACACTGACAGATTAGTACTTCTTGGAAAAGTAATATTAGGTAAATCCAGGTGCATTTCCTGAAACTAAGGTAGCCGAGGATCCTACACAGCAACTTCCAGCCTAAGGTAATAAGTACTATTTAACCACCTTTTCATAAACTTTAAAGGGCAGCATCTTCCACTAGTTTCAGCAGGGAGGTTTGTCCCTTTCTATACAATGTACTATGGGGCTTGTTCACGAAGGAGTCACCTAGGTAAAAAGGAGGGAGGCCAGAAGGTGAATTAGAAAACAGAGAAAAATAACAAGTCCTATGATGTCACCATGACATGGGAGCGGGTATGTTTTTACAGACAATTTAGACACTGTTAACTACCAAGGAACCAAAACGCATAAATGAAACTTTAGAGGCTGCTTCTTGCTCAGAAATGCAGTCGCTAGTATTTAAATGCTAGCAAAAACTATAGCTAACCACACTAAACATTTAGATATATTCTCTGATTTTAAATGCACAAAATAGAAATAGATTCTTCTTACTTTGCTTTAAATCCACTCTAAACGTAATCGCTAGTTATAAAGTATACTTATAGTTACAATAGCTTACCAAATTTGTACATGAATTATAAAACCTACATTTAAAGCGCTTAGAGCGAGGCAACTCTCTAGAAGTCAGCTCAGCGCTAGTCTAGCTCTCACGCTGTTACAAATATTGCAGAGAAAACAGTCTTTGAGCGTACCATAATCTAGCCCAGAAAGCAACAGTTAACAGCTTGTTTATCGTGACAGCTTAAATATGGTTAGCACAAACAAATCATAGGATATAATGCTTTGTTTAACACAAGAATATACAAGTAAGCAATAACAAACAGTGATTAATCCTGTAATAACATAGTTACGACATACCAAATAAGGTAGGGATGTTACCTATAGGATCCAGGTATACCTCAGTTTTTAAAAGTGGCGGTTCCTGCAGGTTTTTAAAACCTCGCTAGAGGGGAGGAGTAAATATATTAAGCACTCTTTCCGGCTAGGCCAGAAGGGCTAAAACAGTCCTCTACTATACCCAAAGAAGTAATTCTCAGCTGGGTAGATAGCCTAATTGTATTAATGTTTTTATAATTTCTTTGAAATTTTTTTTTTAATCCAATTTATTAGGAAATTATCCAATTATTTGGTGTAATTCAGTGTTTTTAGGAGCTGAGACACTGACAGATTAGTACTTCTTGAAAAGTAATATTAGGTAAATCCAGGTGGATTTCCTGGAACTAAGGTAGCCGAGGATCCTACACAGCAACTTCCAGCCTAAGGTAATAAGTACTATTTAACCACCTTTTCATAAACTTTAAAGGGCAGCGTCTTCCACTAGTTTCAGCAGGGAGGTTTGTCCCTTTCTATACAATGTACTATGGGGCTTGTTCTCGAAGGAGTCACCTAGGTAAAAAGGAGGGAGGCCAGAAGGTGAATTAGAAAACAGAGAAAAATAAAAAGTCCTTTGATGTCACCATGACATGGGAGCGGGTATGTTCTTGCAGAGAATTTAGACACTGTTAACTACCAAGGAACCAAAACGCATAAATGAAACTTTAGAGGCTGCTTCTTGCTCAGAAATGCAGTCGCTAGTATTTAAATGCTAGCAAAAACTATAGCGACCACACTAAATATTTAGATATATTCTCTGATTTTAAATGCACAAAATAGAAATAGATTCTTCTTACTTTGCTTTAAATCCACTCTAAACGTAATTGCTAGTTATAAAGTATACTTATAGTTACAATAGCGACCAAATTTGTACATGAATTATAAAACCTACATTTAAAGCGCTTTAGAGCGAGGCAACTCTCTAGAAGTCAGCTCAGCTTAGTCTAGCTCTACGCTGTTACAAATATTGCAGAGAAAACAGTCTTTGAGCGGTACCATAATCTAGCCCAGAAAGCAACAGTTAACAGCTTGTTTATCGTGACAGCTTAAATATGGTTAGCACAAACAAATCATAGGATATAATGCTTTGTTTAACACAAGAATATACAAGTAAGCAATAACAAACAGTGATTAATCCTGTAATAACTTACTTACGTCATACCAAATTACGTTAGGATGTTACCTATAGGAGCGAGGTATACCTCAGTTTTTAAAAAGTGGCGGGTTCCTGCAGGTTTTTAAAACCTCGCTAGAGGGGAGGAGTAAATATATTAAGCACTCTTTCCGGCTAGGTCAGAAGGGCTAAAACAGTCCTCTACTATACCCAAAGAAGTAATTCTCAGCTGGGTAGATAGCCTAATTGTATTAATGTTTTTATAATTTCTTTGAAATTTTTTTTTTTAATCCAATTTATTAGGAAATTATCCAATTATTTGGTGTAATTAAGTGTTTTTAGATGCTGAGTCACTGACAGATTAGTACTTCTATTGAAAGTAATATAAGGTAAATCCAGGTGGATTTCCTGAAACTAAGGTAGCCGAGGATCCTACACAGCAACTTCCAGCCTAAGGTAATAAGTACTATTTAACCACCTTTTCATAAACTTTAAAGGGCAGCTGCCTTCCACTAGTTTCAGCAGGGAGGTTTGTCCCTTTCTATACAATGTACTATGGGGCTTGTTCACGAAGGAGTCACCTAGGTAAAAAGGAGGGAGGCCAGAAGGTGAATTAGAAAACAGAGAAAAATAAAAGTCCTTTGATGTCACCATGACATGGGAGCTGGTATGTTTTACAGAGAATTTAGACACTGTTAACTACCAAGGAACCAAAACGCATAAATGAAACTTTAGAGGCTGCTTCTTGCTCAGAAATGCAGTCGCTAGTATTTAAATGCTAGCAAAAACTATAGCAACCACACTAAACATTTAGATATATTCTCTGATTTTAAATGCACAAAATAGAAATAGATTCTTCTTACTTTGCTTTAAATCCACTCTAAACGTAATCGCTAGTTATAAAGTATACTTATAGTTACAATAGCGACCAAATTTGTACATGAATTATAAAACCTACATTTAAAGCGCTTAGAGCGAGGCAACTCTCTAGAAGTCAGCTCAGCTTAGTCTAGCTCTACGCTGTTACAAATATTGCAGAGAAAACAGTCTTTGAGCGTACCATAATCTAGCCCAGAAAGCAACAGTTAACAGCTTGTTTATCGACAGCTTAAATATGGTTAGCACAAACAAATCATAGGATATAATGCTTTGTTTAACACAAGAATATACAAGTAAGCAATAACAAACAGTGATTAATCCTGTAATAACATAGTTACGACATACCAAATTAGGTAGGGATGTTACCTATAGGATCCAGGTATACCTCAGTTTTTAAAAAGTGATGGTTCCTGCAGGTTTTTAAAACCTCGCTAGAGGGGAGGAGTAAATATATTAAGCACTCTTTCCGGCTAGGTCAGAAGGGCTAAAACAGTCCTCTACTATACCCAAAGAAGTAATTCTCAGCTGGGTAGATAGCCTAATTGTATTAATGTTTTTTATAATTTCTTTGAAATTTTTTTTTTTAATCCAATTTATTAGGAAATTATCCAATTATTTGGTGTAATTCAGTGTTTTTAGGAGCTGAGACACTGACAGATTAGTACTTCTTGGAAATTAATATTAGGTAAATCCAGGTGGATTTCCTGAAACTAAGGTAGCCGAGGATCCTACACAGCAACTTCCAGCCTAAGGTAATAAGTACTACTTAACCACCTTTTCATAAACTTTAAAGGGCAGCGTCTTCCACTAGTTTCAGCAGGGAGGTTTGTCCCTTTCTATACAATGTACTATGGGGCTTGTTCACGAAGGAGTCACCTAGGTAAAAAGGAGGGAGGCCAGAAGGTGAATTAGAAAACAGAGAAAAATAAAAGTCCTTTGATGTCACCATGACATGGGAGCGGGTATGTTTTTACAGAGAATTTAGACACTGTTAACTACCAAGGAACCAAAACGCATAAATGAAACTTTAGAGGCTGCTTCTTGCTCAGAAATGCAGTCGCTAGTATTTAAATGCTAGCAAAAACTATAGCACCACACTAAACATTTAGATATATTCTCTGATTTTAAATGCACAAAATAGAAATAGATTCTTCTTACTTTGCTTTAAATCCACTCTAAACGTAATCGCTAGTTATAAAGTATACTTATAGTTACAATAGCGCACCAAATTTGTACATGAATTATAAAACCTACATTTAAAGCGCTTTAGAGTGAGGCAACTCTCTAGAAGTCAGCTCAGCTTAGTCTAGCTCTACGCTGTTACAAATATTGCAGAGAAAACAGTCTTTGAGCGGTACCATAATCTAGCCCAGAAAGCAACAGTTAACAGCTTGTTTATCGTGACAGCTTAAATATGGTTAGCACAAACAAATCATAGGATATAATGCTTTGTTTAACACAAGAATATACAAGTAAGCAATAACAAACAGTGATTAATCCTGTAATAACATAGTTACTTACATACCAAATTAGGTAGGGATGTTACCTATAGGATCCAGGTATACCTCAGTTTTTAAAAGTATGGTTCCTGCAGGTTTTTAAAACCTCGCTAGAGGGGAGGAGTAAATATATTAAGCACTCTTTCCGGCTAGGTCAGAAGGGCTAAAACAGTCCTCTACTATACCCAAAGAAGTAATTCTCAGTTGGGTAGATAGCCTAATTGTATTAATGTTTTTTATAATTTCTTTGAAATTTTTTTTTTTTTAATCCAATTTATTAGGAAATTATCCAATTATTTGGTGTAATTCAGTGTTTTTAGGAGCTGAGACACTGACAGATTAGTACTTCTTTGAAAAGTAATATTAGGTAAATCCAGGTGGATTTCCTGAAACTAAGGTAGCCGAGGATCCTACACAGCAACTTCCAGCCTAAGGTAATAAGTACTATTTAACCACCTTTTCATAAACTTTAAAGGGCAGTGTCTTCCACTAGTTTCAGCAGGGAGGTTTGTCCCTTTCTATACAATGTACTATGGGGCTTGTTCACGAAGGAGTCACCTAGGTAAAAAGGAGGGAGGCCAGAAGGTGAATTAGAAAACAGAGAAAAATAAAAGTCCTTTGATGTCACCATGACATGGGAGCGGTATTTTTACAGAGAATTTAGATACTGTTAACTACCAAGGAACCAAAACGCATAAATGAAACTTTAGAGGCTGCTTCTTGCTCAGAAATGCAGTCGCTAGTATTTAAATGCTAGCAAAAACTATGCCCACCACACTAAACATTTAGATATATTCTCTGATTTTAAATGCACAAAATAGAAATAGATTCTTCTTACTTTGCTTTAAATCCACTCTAAACGTAATCGCTAGTTATAAAGTATACTTATAGTTACAATAGCCACCAAAATTGTACATGAATTATAAAAACCTACATTTAAAGCTCTTAGAGTGAGGCAACTCTCTAGAAGTCAGCTCAGCGCTAGTCTAGCTCTACGCTGTTACAAATATTGCAGAGAAAACAGTCTTTGGAGCGTACCATAATCTAGCCCAGAAAGCAACAGTTAACAGCTTGTTTATCGTGACAGCTTAAATATGGTTAGCACAAACAAATCATAGGATATAATGCTTTGTTTAACACAAGAATATACAAGTAAGCAAAAACAAACACTGATTAATCTTGTAATAACATAGTTACGACATACCAAATTAGGTAGGGATGTTACCTATAGGATCCAGGTATACCTCAGTTTTTAAAAGTGGCGGTTCCTGCAGGTTTTTAAAACCTCGCTAGAGGGGAGGAGTAAATATATTAAGCACTCTTTCCCGGCTAGGTCAGAAGGGCTAAAACAGTCCTCTACTATACCCAAAGAAGTAATTCTCAGCTGGGTAGATAGCCTAATTGTATTAATGCTTTTTATAATTTCTTTGAATTTTTTTTTTTTTAATCCAATTTATTAGGAAATTATCCAATTATTTGGTGTAATTCAGTGTTTTTAGGAGCTGAGACACTGACAGATTAGTACTTCTTGGAAAAGTAATATTAGGTAAATCCAGGTGGATTTCCTGAAACTAAGGTAGCCGAGGATCCTACACAGCAACTTCCAGCCTAAGGTAATAAGTACTATTTAACCACCTTTTCATAAACTTTAAAGGGCAGCGTCTTCCACTAGTTTCAGCAGGGAGGTTTGTCCCTTTCTATACAATGTACTATGGGGCTTGTTCACGAAGGAGTCACCTAGGTAAAAAGGAGGGAGGCCAGAAGGTGAATTAGAAAACAGAGAAAAATAGAAGTCCTTTGATGTCACCATGACATGGGAGCGGGTATGTTTTTACAGAGAATTTAGACACTGTTAACTACCAAGGAACCAAAACGCATAAATGAAACTTTAGAGGCTGCTTCTTGCTCAGAAATGCAGTCGCTAGTATTTAAATGCTAGCAAAAACTATAGCGACCACACTAAACATTTAGATATATTCTCTGATTTTAAATGCACAAAATAGAAATAGATTCTTCTTACTTTGCTTTAAATCCACTCTAAACGTAATCGCTAGTTATAAAGTATACTTATAGTTACAATAGCTACCAAATTTGTACATGAATTATAAAACCTACATTTAAAGCGCTTTGAGTGAGGCAACTCTCTAGAAGTCAGCTCAGCTGTAGTCTAGCTCTACGCTGTTACAAATATTGCAGAGAAAACAGTCTTTGGAGCGGTACCATAATCTAGCCCAGAAAGCAACAGTTAACAGCTTGTTTATCGTGACAGCTTAAATATGGTTAGAACAAACAAATCATAGGATATAATGCTTTGTTTAACACAAGAATATACAAGTAAGCAATAACAAACAGTGATTAATCCTGTAATA
This sequence comes from Protopterus annectens, assembly GCF_019279795.1. Lineage (NCBI taxonomy): Eukaryota > Metazoa > Chordata > Ceratodontiformes > Protopteridae > Protopterus > Protopterus annectens. The sequence continues at coordinate 459,037,934 of NC_056730.1, read as the reverse complement.
ACATAGTTACGACATACCAAATTAGGTAGGGATGTTACCTATAGGATCCAGGTATACCTCAGTTTTTAAAAAGTGGCGGGTTCCTGCAGGTTTTTAAAACCTCGCTAGAGGGGAGGAGTAAATATATTAAGCACTCTTTCCCGGCTAGGTCAGAAGGGCTAAAACAGTCCTCTACTATACCCAAAGAAGTAATTCTCAGCTGGGTAGATAGCCTAATTGTATTAATGTTTTTATAATTTCTTTGAAATTTTTTTTTTAATCCAATCTGTTAGGAAATTATCCAATTATTTGGTGTAATTCTGTTATTTTAGGAGCTGAGACACTGACAGATTAGTACTTCTTGAAAAGTAATATTAGGTAAATCCAGGTGGATTTCCTGAAACTAAGGTAGCCGAGGATCCTACACAGCAACTTCCAGCCTAAGGTAATAAGTACTATTTAACCACCTTTTCATAAACTTTAAAGGGCAGCGACTTCCACTAGTTTCAGCAGGGAGGTTTGTCCCTTTCTATACAATGTACTATGGTGCTTGTTCACTAAGGAGTCACCTAGGTAAAAAGGAGGGAGGCCAGAAGGTGAATTAGAAAACAGAGAAAAATAAAAGTCCTTTGATGTCACCATGACATGGGAGCGGTATGTTTTACAGAGAATTTAGACACTGTTAACTACCAAGGAACCAAAACGCATAAATGAAACTTTAGAGGCTGCTTCTTGCTCAGAAATGCAGTCGCTAGTATTTAAATGCTAGCAAAAACTATATCTACCACACTAAACATTTAGATATATTCTCTGATTTTAAATGCACAAAATAGAAATAGATTCTTCTTACTTTGCTTTAAATCCACTCTAAACGTAATCGCTAGTTATAAAGTATACTTATAGTTACAATAGCCACCAAATTTGTACATGAATTATAAAACCTACATTTAAAGCGCTTAGAGTGAGGCAACTCTCTAGAAGTCAGCTCAGCGCTAGTCTAGCTCTACGCTGTTACAAATATTGCAGAGAAAACGGTCTTTGGAGCGGTACCATAATCTAGCCCAGAAAGCAACAGTTAACAGCTTGTTTATCGTGACAGCTTAAATATGGTTAGCACAAACAAATCATAGGATATAATGCTTTGTTTAACACAAGAATATACAAGTAAGCAATAACAAACAGTGATTAATCCTGTAATAACATAGTTACGACATACCAAATTAGGTAGGGATGTTACCTATAGGATCCAGGTATACCTCAGTTTTTAAAAAGTGGCGGGTTCCTGCAGGTTTTTAAAACCTCGCTAGAGGGGAGGAGTAAATATATTAAGCACTCTTTCCGGCTAGGTCAGAAGGGCTAAAACAGTCCTCTACTATACCCAAAGAAGTAATTCTCAGCTGGGTAGATAGCCTAATTGTATTAATGTTTTTTATAATTTCTTTGAAATTTTTTTTTTTAATCCAATTTATTAGGAAATTATCCAATTATTTGGTGTAATTCAGTGTTTTAGGAGCTGAGACACTGACAGATTAGTACTTCTTGAAAAGTAATATTAGGTAAATCCAGGTGGATTTCCTGAAACTAAGGTAGCCGAGGATCCTACACAGCAACTTCCAGCCTAAGGTAATAAGTACTATTTAACCACCTTTTCATAAACTTTAAAGGGCAGCGCCTTCCACTAGTTTCAGCAGGGAGGTTTGTCCCTTTCTATAAAATGTACTATGGGGCTTGTTCACAAAGGAGTCACCTAGGTAAAAAGGAGGGAGGCCAGAAGGTGAATTAGAAAACAGAGAAAATAAAAGTCCTTTGATGTCACCATGACATGGGAGCGGTATGTTTTTACAGAGAATTTAGACACTGTTAACTACCAAGGAACCAAAACGCATAAATGAAACTTTAGAGGCTGCTTCTTGCTCAGAAATGCAGTCGCTAGTATTTAAATGCTAGCAAAAACTATAGCCACCACACTAAACATTTAGATATATTCTCTGATTTTAAATGCACAAAATAGAAATAGATTCTTCTTACTTTGCTTTAAATCCACTCTAAACGTAATCGCTAGTTATAAAGTATACTTATAGTTACAATAGCGACCAAATTTGTACATGAATTATAAAACCTACATTTAAAGCGCTTAGAGCGAGGCAACTCTCTAGAAGTCAGCTCAGCTTAGTCTAGCTCTACGCTGTTACAAATATTGCAGAGAAAACAGTCTTTGAGCGTACCATAATCTAGCCCAGAAAGCAACAGTTAACAGCTTGTTTATCGACAGCTTAAATATGGTTAGCACAAACAAATCATAGGATATAATGCTTTGTTTAACACAAGAATATACAAGTAAGCAATAACAAACAGTGATTAATCCTGTAATAACATAGTTACGACATACCAAATTAGGTAGGGATGTTACCTATAGGATCCAGCTATACCTCAGTTTTTAAAAGTATGGTTCCTGCAGGTTTTTAAAACCTCGCTAGAGGGGAGGAGTAAATATATTAAGCACTCTTTCCGGCTAGGTCAGAAGGGCTAAAACAGTCCTCTACTATACCCAAAGAAGTAATTCTCAGCTGGGTAGATAGCCTAATTGTATTAATGTTTTTATAATTTCTTTGAAATTTTTTTTTTTTAATCCAATTTATTAGGAAATTATCCAATTATTTGGTGTAATTCAGTGTTTTTAGGAGCTGAGACACTGACAGATTAGTACTTCTTGGAAATTAATATTAGGTAAATCCAGGTGAATTTCCTGAAACTAAGGTAGCCGAGGATCCTACACAGCAACTTCCAGCCTAAGGTAATAAGTACTATTTAACCACCTTTTCATAAACTTTAAAGGGCAGCGTCTTCCACTAGTTTCAGCAGGGAGGTTTGTCCCTTTCTATACAATGTACTATGGGGCTTGTTCACGAAGGAGTCACCTAGGTAAAAAGGAGGGAGGCCAGAAGGTGAATTAGAAAACAGAGAAAAATAAAAAGTCCTTTGATGTCACCATGACATGGGAGCGGTATGTTTTACAGAGAATTTAGACACTGTTAACTACCAAGGAACCAAAACGCATAAATGAAACTTTAGAGGCTGCTTCTTGCTCAGAAATGCAGTCGCTAGTATTTAAATGCTAGCAAAAACTATAGCTAATTACACTAAACATTTAGATATATTCTCTGATTTTAAATGCACAAAATAGAAATAGATTCTTCTTACTTTGCTTTAAATCCACTCTAAACGTAATCGCTAGTTATAAAGTATACTTATAGTTACAATAGCACCAAATTTGTACATGAATTATAAAAACCTACATTTAAAGCGCTTAGAGTGAGGCAACTCTCTAGAAGTCAGCTCAGAGCTAGTCTAGCTCTATGCTGTTACAAATATTGCAGAGAAAACAGTCTTTGGAGCGGTACCATAATCTAGCCCAGAAAGCAACAGTTAACAGCTTGTTTATCGACAGCTTAAATATGGTTAGCACAAACAAATCATAGGATATAATGCTTTGTTTAACACAAGAATATACAAGTAAGCAATAACAAACAGTGATTAATCCTGTAATAACATAGTTACGACATACCAAATCAGGTAGGGATGTTACCTATAGGATCCAGGTATACCTCAGTTTTAAAAAGTATGGTTCCTGCAGGTTTTTAAAACCTCGCTAGAGGGGAGGAGTAAATATATTAAGCACTCTTTCCGGCTAGGTCAGAAGGGCTAAAACAGTCCTCTACTATACCCAAAGAAGTAATTCTCAGCTGGGTAGATAGCCTAATTGTATTAATGTTTTTATAATTTCTTTGAAATTTTTTTTTTTAATCCAATTTATTAGGAAATTATCCAATTATTTGGTGTAATTCAGTGTTTTAGGAGCTGAGACACTGACAGATTAGTACTTCTTAGGAAAAGTAATATTAGGTAAATCCAGGTGGATTTCCTGAAACTAAGGTAGCCGAGGATCCTACACAGCAACTTCCAGCCTAAGGTAATAAGTACTACTTAACCACCTTTTCATAAACTTTAAAGGGCAGCGTCTTCCACTAGTTTCAGCAGGGAGGTTTGTCCCTTTCTATAAAATGTACTATGGGGCTTGTTCACGAAGGAGTCACCTAGGTAAAAAGGAGGGAGGCCAGAAGGTGAATTAGAAAACAGAGAAAAATAAAAAGTCCTTTGATGTCACCATGACATGGGAGTGGGTATGTTTTTACAGAGAATTTAGCCACTGTTAACTACCAAGGAACCAAAACGCATAAATGAAACTTTAGAGGCTGCTTCTTGCTCAGAAATGCAGTCGCTAGTATTTAAATGCTAGCAAAAACTATATCACTACACTAAACATTTAGATATATTCTCTGATTTTAAATGCACAAAATAGAAATAGATTCTTCTTACTTTGCTTTAAATCCACTCTAAACGTAATCGCTAGTTATAAAGTATACTTATAGTTACAATAGCTTACCAAATTTGTACATGAATTATAAAACCTACATTTAAAGCGCTTAGAGCGAGGCAACTCTCTAGAAGTCAGCTCAGCTAGTCTAGCTCTCACGCTGTTACAAATATTGCAGAGAAAACAGTCTTTGAGCGGTACCATAATCTAGCCCAGAAAGCAACAGTTAACAGCTTGTTTATCGCGACAGCTTAAATATGGTTAGCACAAACAAATCATAGGATATAATGCTTTGTTTAACACAAGAATATACAAGTAAGCAATAACAAACAGTGATTAATCCTGTAATAACATAGTTACTTACATACCAAATTAGGTAGGGATGTTACCTATAGGATCCAGGTATACCTCAGTTTTTAAAAGTGGCGGGTTCCTGCAGGTTTTTAAAACCTCGCTAGAGGGGAGGAGTAAATATATTAAGCACTCTTTCCGGCTAGGTCAGAAGGGCTAAAACAGTCCTCTACTATACCCAAAGAAGTAATTCTCAGCTGGGTAGATAGCCTAATTGTATTAATGTTTTTATAATTTCTTTGAAAATTTTTTTTTTTTTTAATCCAATTTATTAGGAAATTATCCAATTATTTGGTGTAATTCAGTGTTTTTAGGAGCTGAGACACTGACAGATTAGTACTTCTTGAAAAGTAATATTAGGTAAATCCAGGTGGATTTCCTGAAACTAAGGTAGCCGAGATCCTACACAGCAACTTCCAGCCTAAGGTAATAAGTACTATTTAACCACCTTTTCATAAACTTTAAAGGGCAGCTGCCTTCCACTAGTTTCAGCAGGGAGGTTTGTCCCTTTCTATAAAATGTACTATGGGGCTTGTTCACGAAGGAGTCACCTAGGTAAAAAGGAGGGAGGCCAGAAGGTGAATTAGAAAACAGAGAAAAATAAAAAGTCCTTTGATGTCACCATGACATGGGAGCGGGTATGTTTTTACAGAGAATTTAGCCACTGTTAACTACCAAGGAACCAAAACGCATAAATGAAACTTTAGAGGCTGCTTCTTGCTCAGAAATGCAGTCGCTAGTATTTAAATGCTAGCAAAAACTATAGCAACCACACTAAACATTTAGATATATTCTCTGATTTTAAATGCACAAAATAGAAATAGATTCTTCTTACTTTGCTTTAAATCCACTCTAAACGTAATTCTCTAGTTATAAAGTATACTTATAGTTACAATATCGACCAAATTTGTACATGAATTATAAAACCTACATTTAAAGCGCTTTAGAGTGAGGCAACTCTCTAGAAGTCAGCTCAGCTTAGTCTAGCTCTCTAGCTTGTTACAAATATTGCAGAGAAAAACAGTCTTTGAGCGTACCATAATCTAGCCCAGAAAGCAACAGTTAACAGCTTGTTTATCGCAGCTTAAATATGGTTAGCACAAACAAATCATAGGATATAATGCTTTGTTTAACACAAGAATATACAAGTAAGCAAAGCCAACAAACAGTGATTAATCCTGCAATAACATAGTTACGTATTATTACCCTCAAATTAGGTAGGATGTTACCGAAGTAGGACTCCAGGTATACCCTTTAGTTTTTAAAAGTGTATGGTTCCTCAGTGGTTTTAAACCCCGCTGAGGGGAGGAGTAAGTATATTAAGCACTCTTTGGTAGGCAAAACAAACATTTTTCCCCCAAAAAGTTAAAGAAAATTTTAAATTTTTTTTAAATTTTCTTTAAATTTTTTTTTAATCCAATTTATTAAAAAATTACCAAAATTTTTTGGTTTAAATTCATTTTTTTAGGGCGGCCTGCAGTTAACTTCTTGGAAAAGTAATATTAAAAATCCGGTACCTGCTAAAGCCAATCCAAAGAATTCCACCCTGGTAAAAAGCTATTTAAATTTTAAAAATTTTAAAAATTTTTTACATTTAAGGGGGATTTTCCCCTTTTTTGTATTGGGGTTTTAAAAGGAGCCCCTGGAAAAAAGGGGGGACCTGAAAGAAAAAAAAAAAAAAAAAAAGTCCTTTTGCCCCTAAGGGAGCGGGTTTTTTTACAAGAATTTAGCAGTTAATCCCAAAACCCAAAAACCAAAAAATAAACTTTAAGGCGCTTCCAGTCAGCGAGTTTTTCTACAAAAACTAGGGGCCCCACAAACATTTAGTAAGAAAAGAAAAATAGAAAAGATTTTTATTTTTTAAAAACCCACCTAAAAAATTTTTAAAGAATTAATTTAAAAAAAGGGACCAAAGTAATGTTTTTAAAAAACCTCTTTGCCAAGCAGGCAATTTAAATTTTTCCCCCCTAAAAATTAAAACCTTTTTTAAAAAAAAAAAAAAATTAAAACTTTAAACAAAAATTTAGAAAAAAAAAGAAAATTTTTTTTAAAAAAATAAAAGAAAAAACAAACCTTTTAAATTTTTTCCCAAAAAAAAAACCGGGGGGTTTGCAAAAACCCCCGGGGGAAAATTTTAAACCCCGGGGAAAAAACCCTTAAAAAAAAAAAAGGGGTTTTTTAAATTTGTTTTTATATTTTTTTTAAAAATTTTTAAAATTATTTTTTTTTAATAAAAAAAATTAAATTTTCCCCAAAAGGTAAAAAAAGGGTTTCCAAACAAGGAGAATCCTCACGAATTAGCCTAAGGAAAAATTTTTTCTTTTTTTTTTTTTTTTTTAAAGGGGGTTTTTTTTAAAAGGGTATGGGGTAAAAAAAGGGGGCCAAAGGTGAATTAAAAACAAGAAAAAAAAGCCCTTTTAGCACCTCGGGGAGGGGTATTTTAAAAAATTTTAAACACTTTAACTAAAGGAACCCCAAAAATAAACGAGGTGCCTTCTAAAATGGTGTTTTTTTAAAGGAAAAAGGGGGCCCCCAAAAAATTTAGAAACCGAAAATAAAAATTGATTCCTTATTTTGCAAAATCCCCCAAATAACCTGTTATAAAGAACAAGTTAAATGAAAATTTGCTGTTAAAAACCTAATTTAAAGGTTTAGAACAACCCTAAACATAGTATTCTCTGTTTAAAATAAAGAAAAATCTTTACTCCTAATCACCCAAAAGAAATTTAAACCTTTTTTATGCACAAATTTGGGTTACAAAAAAACTAATTAAGCGTTTAAAAAAGAATTAAAGTAAGCTAACAAACAGTTTTAAACCTGTAAAAATATTGCAAAAAAGGGTGGGAGTTACCTATGGGCCGGGAACCCATTTTTAAAAAGGGGGGGGTTTCGGGTTTTTAAAACCCCAAGGGGGGAAAAAATTTTAACACCCCCCGGTAGGCAAACAAAAATCCTTAACCCCCAAAGAAAATTTCTAGTGGGTGTACCAAATTTGTATTTGTTTTTAAATTTTCGTTTTTTTTTTTAACCTTTAAGGAAAATAATTTTTTGGGAATTCTTTTTAGGGGGCCCAGTTTACTTCAAAATTATTGGTAAATCCAGGGGGATTTTAAATAATGGAATTTTACCAATAAAAAGAATTTTTAACCATTTTTAAATTAAAAGGGGTTTACTAGCACGGGGGGTTTCCCCCTTTCTTAAAGTATGGGGGGGGTTTTCAAAAATACCTAGGAAAAAGGGGGGACCAAAGGGGAATTTAAAAAAAAAAGGAAAAATAAAACCTTTTTTCCCCTAAGGGAGCGGGTATATTTTTACAGAGAATTTAGACACTGTTAACTACCAAGGAACCAAAACGCATAAATGAAACTTTAGAGGCTGCTTCTTGCTCAGAAATGCAGTCGCTAGTATTTAAATGCTAGCAAAAACTATAGCGACCACACTAAACATTTAGATATATTCTCTGATTTTAAATGCACAAAATAGAAATAGATTCTTCTTACTTTGCTTTAAATCCACTCTAAACATAATCGCTAGTTATAAAGTATACTTATAGTTACAATAGCGACCAAATTTGTACATGAATTATAAAAACCTACATTTAAAGCACTTAGAGCGAGGCAACTCTCTAGAAGTCAGCTCAGCGCTAGTCTAGCTCTACACTGTTACAAATATTGCAGAGAAAACAGTCTTTGGAGCGGTACCATAATCTAGCCCAGAAAGCAGCAGTTAACAGCTTGTTTATCGCACAGCGAAATATGGTTAGCACAAACAAATCATAGGATATAATGCTTTGTTTAACACAAGAATATACAAGTAAGCAATAACAAACAGTGATTAATCCTGTAATAACATAGTTACGACATACCAAATCAGGTAGGGATGTTACCTATAGGATCCAGGTATACCTCAGTTTTTAAAAAGTGGCGGGTTCCTGCAGGTTTTTTAAAACCTCGCTAGAGGGGAGGAGAAAATATATTAAGCACTCTTTCCCAGGCTAGGCCGTAGCAGGGCTAAAACAGTCCTCTACTATACCCAAAGAAGTAATTCTCAGCTGGGTAGATAGCCTAATTGTATTAATGTTTTTTATAATTTCTTTGAAATTTTTTTTTTTTTTTAATCCAATTTATTAGGAAATTATCCAATTATTTGGTGTAATTCAGTGTTTTTAGGAGCTGAGACACTGACAGATTAGTACTTGGAAAAGTAATATTAGGTAAATCCAGGTGAATTTCCTGAAACTAAGGTAGCCGAGGATCCTACACAGCAACTTCCAGCCTAAGGTAATAAGTACTATTTAACCACCTTTTCATAAACTTTAAAGGGCAGCGTCTTCCACTAGTTTCAGCAGGGAGGTTTGTCCCTTTCTATACAATGTACTATGGGGCTTGTTCACGAAGGAGTCACCTAGGTAAAAAGGAGGGAGGCCAGAAGGTGAATTAGAAAACAGAGAAAAATAAAAAGTCCTTTGATGTCACCATGACATGGGAGCGGGTATGTTTTTACAGAGAGTTTAGACACTGTTAACTACCAAGGAACCAAAACGCATAAATGAAACTTTAGAGGCTGCTTCTTGCTCAGAAATGCAGTCGCTAGTATTTAAATGCTAGCAAAAACTATGGCGACCACACTAAACATTTAGATATATTCTCTGATTTTAAATGCACAAAATAGAAATAGATTCTTCTTACTTTGCTTTAAATCCACTCTAAACGTAATCGCTAGTTATAAAGTATACTTATAGTTACAATAGCGACCAAATTTGTACATGAATTATAAAAACCTACATTTAAAGCGCTTAGAGTGAGGCAACTCTCTAGAAGTCAGCTCAGCACTAGTCTAGCTCTACGCTGTTACAAATATTGCAGAGAAAACAGTCTTTGGAGCGGTACCATAATCTAGCCCAGAAAGCAACAGTTAACAGCTTGTTTATCGTGACAGCTTAAATATGGTTAGCACAAACAAATCATAGGATATAATGCTTTGTTTAACACAAGAATATACAAGTAAGCAATAACAAACAGTGATTAATCCTGTAATAACATAGTTACGACATACCAAATCAGGTAGGGATGTTACCTATAGGATCCAGGTATACCTCAGTTTTTAAAAAGTGGCGGGTTCCTGCAGGTTTTTTAAAACCTCGCTAGAGGGGGAGGAGTAAATATATTAAGCACTCTTTCCGCGCCTAGGTCAGAAGGGCTAAAACAGTCCTCTACTATACCCAAAGAAGTAATTCTCAGCTGGGTAGCTAGCCTAATTGTATTAATGCTTTTTATAATTTCTTTGAAATTTTTTT
>NC_056730.1:458994868-459027433 GCF_019279795.1 Protopterus annectens | reverse complement strand
ACTCTCTAGAAGTCAGCTAAGCTAGTCTAGCTTACGCTGATTACAAACTTTACAGAGTAACAGTCTTCAGTGCGGTACCGTAATTTTACCCAGAAAGTAACAGTAAACAACTTGTTTATCGCAGCGATATATGGTAGCACAACAAATCAAGGGATAAAATGTTTTGTTTAACACAAGGATATACAAGTAAGCAATAATAAACAGTGATAAATTCTATTATAACATAGTTACGACTTACCAAATTAGGTGGGGATGTTACCTATAGGATCCAGGTATACCTCAGTTTTAAAAATTGGCGGGTTCCTGCAGGTTTTAAAACCTCGCTAGAGGGGGAGGAGTAAATATATTAAGCAATCTTTCCCGGGCTAGGCACTACTATAACCCAGGAAGTAAAGTTCAGCTGGGTATATAGCCTAATTGTAAAGGTTTCTTGTTTTTTCCTTATCTTTTTTATTTTAATCCAATTTTTTAGGAAATTATCCAAATGTTTGAGTGTAATTCTAAGTTTTTAGGAGCAGGACACTGAAAATTCAGTATTTCTTGGGGAAGTAATATTGGGTAAAATCCAGGTGGATTACCTGAAACTAAGGTAGCCGAGGATCCTACACGGCAACTTCCAGCCTAAGGTAATAAGTACTACTTTAACCACCTTGTTTTATACTTTAGAGGGCAGCGACTTCCAGTAGTTTCAGCAGGGAGGTTTGTCCCTTTCAATACAAAGTATTATGGGGCTTGTTCACGAAGGAGTCACCTAGGTAAAAAGGAGGGAGGCCAGAAGGAGAATTAGAAAACAAAGATATAATAGAGTGTCCTATGATGTCCCCATGGCATGGGGGCAGGTATATAATTACTGAGAAATTAGACACTGTTATTTACCAGGAACCAGCACAAAAGGAAACTTCTGAGGCTGCTTCCAGCTCAGAAATGCAGTCGCTAATACTTAAAGGTTAACAAATATCTTTAGCAACCACACTAAACATGTAGATATACTCTCTGACTTTAAATACACAACATATGCATAGGGTCATCTTACTTTGCTTTAAATCCGCTCTAAACACATCGCTAGTTATAGAATATCCTTATAGTTACACTAGCGACCAAAGTTTGTGCCTGAGTTATAAAAACCTACATTTAAAGCACTTAGAGCAAGGCAACTACTAGACATTAGTTCAGTGCTAGTCTAGCTTTACGCTGATTACAAACTTTACAGAGTAACAGTCTTTGGGCGGTACCATAATTTAGCCCAGAAAGTAACAGTAAACAACTTGTTTATCGCTGGCGAAATATGGTAGCACAACAAATCATAGGATAAAATGCTTTGTTTAACACAAGGATATACAAGTAAGCAATAACAAACAGTGATTAATCCTGTTATAACATAGTTACGACTTACCAAATTAGGTAGGGATGTTACCTATAGGATCAGGTATACCTCAGTTTTTAAAAAGTGGCGGGTTCCTGCAGGTTTTTAAAACCTCGCTAGAGGGGAGGAGTAAATATATTAAGCAATCTTTCCCGGGCTAGGGCTAAAACAGTCCTCTACTATACCCAAGGAAGTAATTCTCAGCTGGGTATATAGCCTAATTGTATTAATGTTTTTATAATTTCTTTGATCTTTTTTTTTTTTAATCCAATTTATTAGGAAATTATCCAATTATTTGGTGTAATTCAGTGTTTTTAGGAGCTGAGACACTGACAGATTAGTACTTCTTGGAAAAGTAATATTAGGTAAAATCCAGGTGAATTTCCTGAAACTAAGGTAGCCGAGGATCCTACACAGCAACTTCCAGCCTAAGGTAATAAGTACTATTTAACCACCTTTTCATAAACTTTAAAGGGCAGCGTCTTCCACTAGTTTCAGCAGGGAGGTTTGTCCCTTTCTATACAATGTACTATGGGGCTTGTTCACGAAGGAGTCACCTAGGTAAAAAGGAGGGAGGCCAGAAGGTGAATTAGAAAACAGAGAAAAATAAAAGTCCTTTGATGTCACCATGACATGGGGCAGGTATATAATTACAGAGAATTTAGACACTGTTAACGACCAAGGAACCAAAGGGCATAAATGAAACTTTAGAGGCTGCTTCTTGCACAGAAATGCAGTCGCTAGTATTTAAATGCTAGCAAAAACTATAGCGACCACACTAAACATTTAGATATATTCTCTGATTTTAAATGCACAAAATAGAAATAGATTCTTCTTACTTTGCTTTAAATCCACTCTAAACGTATCGCTAGTTATAAAATATACTTATAGTTACAATAGCAACCAAATTTGTACATGAATTATAAAAACCTACATTTAAAGTGCTTAGAGCGAGGCAACTCTCTAGAAATCAGCTCAGCGCTAGTCTAGCTTTACGCTGTTACAAATATTGCAGAGTGAACAGTCTTTGGTGCGGTACCATAATCTAGCCCAGAAAGCAACAGTTAACAACTTGTTTATCGTACAGCGAAATATGGTAGCACAAACAAATCATAGGATATAATGCTTTGTTTAACACAAGAATATACAAGTAAGCAATAACAAACAGTGATTAATCCTGTAATAACATAGTTAGGACATACCAAATTAGGTAGGGATGTTACCTATAGGATCCAGGTATACCTCAGTTTTTAAAAGTGGCGGGTTCCTGCAGGTTTTTAAAACCTCGCTAGAGGGGAGGAGTAAATATATTAAGCACTCTTTCCGGGCTAGGCGTGGCGGGGCTAAAACAGTCCTCTACTATACCCAGGAAGTAATTCTCAGCTGGGTAGATAGCCTAATTGTAAAGTTAATGTTTTTATAATTTCTTTGAATTTTTTTTTTAATCCAATTTATTAGGAAATTATCCAATTATTTGGTGTAATTCAGTGTTTTTAGGAGCTGAGACACTGACAGATTAGTACTTCTTGGAAAAGTAATATTAGGTAAATCCAGGTGGATTTCCTGAAACTAAGGTAGCCGAGGATCCTACACAGCAACTTCCAGCCTAAGGTAATAAGTACTATTTAACCACCTTTTCATAAACTTTAAAGGGCAGCGTCTTCCACTAGTTTCAGCAGGGAGGTTTGTCCCTTTCTATACAATGTACTATGGGGCTTGTTCACGAAGGAGTCACCTAGGTAAAAAGGAGGGAGGCCAGAAGGTGAATTAGAAAACAGAGAAAAATAAAAAGTCCTTTGATGTCACCATGACATGGGGCGGGTATATTTTACAGAGAATTTAGACACTGTTAACTACCAAGGAACCAAAGCATAAATGAAACTTTAGAGGCTGCTTCTTGCTCAGAAATGCAGTCGCTAGTATTTAAAGGTTAACAAAAACTATAGACCACACTAAACATTTAGATATATTCTCTGATTTTAAATGCACAAAATAGAAATAGATTCTTCTTACTTTGCTTTAAATCCACTCTAAACGTAATCGCTAGTTATAAAGTATACTTATAGTTACAATAGCGACCAAATTTGTACATGAATTATAAAAACCTACATTTAAAGCACTTAGAGCAAGGCAACACTCTAGAAGTCAGCTCAGCGCTAGTCTAGCTCTACACTGTTACAAATATTGCAGAGAAAACAGTCTTTGGAGCGGTACCATAATCTAGCCCAGAAAGCAACAGTTAACAGCTTGTTTATCGCTTTGCGAAATATGGTTAGCACAAACAAATCATAGGATATAATGCTTTGTTTAACACAAGAATATACAAGTAAGCAATAACAAACAGTGATTAATCCTGTAATAACATAGTTACAACATACCAAATCAGGTAGGGATGTTACCTATAGGATCCAGGTATACCTCAGTTTTTAAAAAGTGGCGGGTTCCTGCAGGTTTTTAAAACCTCGCTAGAGGGAGGAGTAAATATATTAAGCACTCTTTCCGGGCTAGGGGCTAAAACAGTCCTCTACTATACCCAGGAAGTAATTCTCAGCTGGGTAGATAGCCTAATTGTATTAATGTTTTTATAATTTCTTTGAAATTTTTTTTTTAATCCAATTTATTAGGAAATTATCCAATTATTTGGTGTAATTCAGTGTTTTTAGGAGCTGAGACACTGACAGATTAGTACTTCTTGGAAAAGTAATATTAGGTAAATCCAGGTGGATTTCCTGAAACTAAGGTAGCCGAGGATCCTACACAGCAACTTCCAGCCTAAGGTAATAAGTACTATTTAACCACCTTTTCATAAACTTTAAAGGGCAGCGTCTTCCACTAGTTTCAGCAGGGAGGTTTGTCCCTTTCTATACAATGTACTATGGGGCTTGTTCACGAAGGAGTCACCTAGGTAAGAAGGAGGGAGGCCAGAAGGTGAATTAGAAAACAGAGAAAAATAAAAAGTCCTTTGATGTCACCATGACATGGGAGCAGGTATATTTTTACAGAGAATTTAGATACTGTTAACTACCAAGGAACCAAAACGCATAAATGAAACTTTAGGGCCTGCTTCTTGCTCAGAAATGCAGTCGCTGGTATTTAAAGGTTAGCAAAAACTATAGCGACCACACTAAACATTTAGATATATTCTCTGATTTTAAATGCACAAAATAGAAATAGATTCTTCTTACTTTGCTTTAAATCCACTCTAAACGTAATCGCTAGTTATAAAGTATACTTATAGTTACAATAGCGACCAAATTTGTACATGAATTATAAAAACCTACATTTAAAGCACTTAGAGCAAGGCAACTCTCTAGAAGTCAGCTCAGCGCTAGTCTAGCTCTACGCTGATTACAAATATTGCAGAGAAAACAGTCTTTGGGCGGTACCATAATCTAGCCCAGAAAGCATCAGTTAACAACTTGTTTATCGCACAGCGAAATATGGTAGCACAAACAAATCATAGGATATAATGCTTTGTTTAACACAAGAATATACAAGTAAGCAATAACAAACAGTGATTAATCCTGTAATAACATAGTTACGACATACCAAATTAGGTAGGGATGTTACCTATAGGATCCAGGTATACCTCAGTTTTAAAAAGTGGCGGGTTCCTGCAGGTTTTTAAAACCTCGCTAGAGGGGAGGAGTAAATATATTAAGCACTCTTTCCCGGGCTAGGGCTAAAACAGTCCTCTACTATACCCAAGGAAGTAATTCTCAGCTGGGTATATAGCCTAATTGTATTAATGTTTTTATAATTTCTTTGAAATTTTTTTTTAATCCAATTTATTAGGAAATTATCCAATTATTTGGTGTAATTCAGTGTTTTTAGGAGCTGAGACACTGACAGATTAGTACTTCTTGGAAAAGTAATATAAGGTAAAATCCAGGTGGATTTCCTGAAACTAAGGTAGCCGAGGATCCTACACAGCAACTTCCAGCCTAAGGTAATAAGTACTATTTAACCACCTTTTCATAAACTTTAAAGGGCAGCGTCTTCCACTAGTTTCAGCAGGAGGTTTGTCCCTTTCTATACAATGTACTATGGGGCTAGTTCACGAAGGAGTCACCTAGGTAAAAGGAGGGAGGCCAGAAGGTGAATTAGAAAACAGAGAAAAATAAAAAGTCCTTTGATGTCACCATGACATGGGAGGCAGGTATATTTTACAGAGAATTTAGACACTGTTAACTACCAAGGAACCAAAGCATAAATGAAACTTTAGAGGCTGCTTCTTGCTCAGAAATGCAGTCGCTAGTATTTAAATGCTAGCAAAAACTATGGCGACCACACTAAACATTTAGATATATTCTCTGATTTTAAATACACAAAATAGAAATAGATTCTTCTTACTTTGCTTTAAATCCACTCTAAACGTAATCGCTAGTTATAAAGTATACTTATAGTTACAATAGCGACCAAATTTGTACATGAATTATAAAAACCTACATTTAAAGCACTTAGAGCAAGGCAACTCTCTAGAAGTCAGCTCAGCGCTAGTCTAGCTCTACGCTGATTACAAATATTGCAGAGAAAACAGTCTTTGGGCGGTACCATAATCTAGCCCAGAAAGCAACAGTTAACAACTTGTTTATCGCTGCGAAATATGGTTAGCACAAACAAATCATAGGATATAATGCTTTGTTTAACACAAGAATATACAAGTAAGCAATAACAAACAGTGATTAATCCTGTAATAACATAGTTACGACATACCAAATTAGGTAGGGATGTTACCTATAGGATCAGGTATACCTCAGTTTTTAAAAGTGGCGGGTTCCTGCAGGTTTTTAAAACCTCGCTAGAGGGGAGGAGTAAATATATTAAGCACTCTTTCCGGGCTAGGCAGCTAAAACAGTCCTCTACTATACCCAGGAAGTAATTCTCAGCTGGGTAGATAGCCTAATTGTATTAATGTTTTTATAATTTCTTTGAAATTTTTTTTTTAATCCAATTTATTAGGAAATTATCCAATTATTTGGTGTAATTCAGTGTTTTTAGGAGCTGAGACACTGACAGATTAGTACTTCTTGGAAAAGTAATATTAGGTAAATCCAGGTGGATTTCCTGAAACTAAGGTAGCCGAGGATCCTACACAGCAACTTCCAGCCTAAGGTAATAAGTACTATTTAACCACCTTTTCATAAACTTTAAAGGGCAGCGTCTTCCACTAGTTTCAGCAGGGAGGTTTGTCCCTTTCTATACAATGTACTATGGGGCTTGTTCACGAAGGAGTCACCTAGGTAAAAAGGAGGGAGGCCAGAAGGTGAATTAGAAAACAGAGAAAAATAAAAGTCCTTTGATGTCACCATGACATGGGGGCAGGTATATTTTACAGAGAATTTAGACACTGTTAACTACCAAGGAACCAAAGCATAAATGAAACTTTAGAGGCTGCTTCTTGCTCAGAAATGCAGTCGCTAATATTTAAAGGTTAACAAATAACTATAGCGACCACACTAAACATTTAGATATATTCTCTGATTTTAAATGCACAAAATAGAAATAGATTCTTCTTACTTTGCTTTAAATCCACTCTAAACAATCGCTAGTTATAAAGTATACTTATAGTTACAATAGCGACCAAATTTGTGCATGAATTATAAAAACCTACATTTAAAGCACTTAGAGCAAGGCAACTCTCTAGAAGTCAGCTCAGCTAGTCTAGCTCTACGCTGATTACAAATATTGCAGAGAAAACAGTCTTTGGGCGGTACCATAATCTAGCCCAGAAAGCAACAGTTAACAACTTGTTTATCGCTGTGAAATATGGTAGCACAAACAAATCATAGGATATAATGCTTTGTTTAACACAAGAATATACAAGTAAGCAATAACAAACAGTGATTAATCCTGTTATAACATAGTTACGACATACCAAATTAGGTAGGGATGTTACCTATAGGATCAGGTATACCTCAGTTTTTAAAAAGTGGCGGGTTCCTGCAGGTTTTTAAAACCTCGCTAGAGGGGAGGAGTAAATATATTAAGCACTCTTTCCGGGCTAGGCCTAAAACAGTCCTCTACTATACCCAGGAAGTAATTCTCAGCTGGGTAGATAGCCTAATTGTAAAGGTTAATGTTTTTATAATTTCTTTGAAATTTTTTTTTAATCCAATTTATTAGGAAATTATCCAATTATTTGGTGTAATTCAGTGTTTTTAGGAGCAGAGACACTGACAGATTACTACTCCTTGGAGAAGTAATATGAAGTAAAGCCAGGTGGTTTACCTGAAACTAAGGTAGCCGAGGATCCTACACAGCAACTTCCAGCCTAAGGTAATAAGTACTACTTTAACCACCTTTTCATAAACTTTAGAGGGCAGCGTCTTCCACTAGCTTCAGCAGGGAGGTTTGTCCCTTTCTATACAATGTATTATGGGGCTTGTTCACGAAGGAGTCACCTAGGTAAAAGGAGGGAGGCCAGAAGGTGAATTAGAAAACAGAGATAAAATAGAAAGTCCTTTGATGTCACCATGACATGGGGCAGGTATATAATTACAGAGAAATTAGACACTGTTAACTACCAAGGAACCAGCATAAATGAAACTTTAGAGGCTGCTTCTTGCTCAGAAATGCAGTCGCTAATATTTAAAGGTTAACAAAAACTATAGCAACCACACTAAACATGTAGATATATTCTCTGACTTTAAATACACAAAATAGAAATAGATTCATCTTACTTTGCTTTAAATCCACTCTAAACAATCGCTAGTTATAAAATATACTTATAGTTACAATAGCGACCAAATTTGTGCCTGAGTTATAAAAACCTACATTTAAAGCACTTAGAGCAAGGCAACTCTCTAGACATTAGTTCAGCGCTAGTCTAGCTCTACGCTGATTACAAATATTACAGAGAAAACAGTCTTTGGGCGGTACCATAATCTAGCCCAGAAAGCAACAGTTAACAACTTGTTTATCGCTGGCGAAATATGGTAGCACAAACAAATCATAGGATAAAATGTTTGGTTTAACACAAGGTTATACAAATAAGCAATAATAAACAGTGATTAATTCTGTTATAACATAGTTATGACATACCAAATTAGGTAGGGATGTTACCTATAGGATCCAGGTATACCTCAGTTTTTAAAAGTGGCGGGTTCCTGCAGGTTTTTAAAACCTCGCTAGAGGGGAGGAGTAAATATATTAAGCAATCTTTCCGGGCTAGGTAAAACAGTCCTCTACTATACCCAGGAAGTAATTCTCAGCTGGGTATATAGCCTAATTGTATTAATGTTTTTATAATTTCTTTGAAATTTTTTTTTAATCCAATTTATTAGGAAATTATCCAATTATTTGGTGTAATTCAGTGTTTTTAGGAGCAGGACACTGACAGATTAGTACTTCTTGGAAAAGTAATATTAGGTAAAATCCAGGTGGATTACCTGAAACTAAGGTAGCCGAGGATCCTGCACGGCAACTTCCAGCCTAAGGTAATAAGTACTATTTAACCACCTTTTCATAAACTTTAGAGGGCAGTGTCTTCCACTAGTTTCAGCAAGGAGGTTTGTCCCTTTCTATACAAAGTATTATGGGGCTTGTTCACGAAGGAGTCACCTAGGTAAAAGGAGGGAGGCCAGAAGGTGAATTAGAAAACAGAGATATAATAAAAGTCCTATGATGTCACCATGGCATGGGGCAGGTATATAATTACTGAGAATTTAGACACTGTTATTTACCAAGGAACCAGCATAAATGAAACTTCTGAGGCTGCTTCTAGCTCAGAAATGCAGTCGCTAATATTTAGAGGTTAACAAACATCTTTAGCAGCCACACTAAGCATTTAGATATACTCTCAGACTTTAAATGCACAACATAGACGTAGAGTCTTCTTACTATGCTTTAAATCCTCTCTAAACACATCGCTAGTTATAAAATGTACTTATTGTTACAATAGCGACCAAGTTTGTGCCTGAGTTATAAACTCCTACATTTAAAGCACTTAGAGCAAGGCAACTACTAGACATCAGTTCAGCGCTAGTCTAGCTTTACGCTGATTACAAACATTACGGAGTAAACAGTCTTTAGTGCAGTACCGTAATCTAGCCCAGAAAGTAGCAGTTAACAACTTGTTTATCATACAGCGATATATGGTAGCACAACCATTCAAAGGATAAAATGTTTGGTTTAACACAAGGTTATACAAATAAGCAATAATAAACAGTGATTAATTCTGTTATAACATAGTTATGACATACCAAGTTAGGTGGGGATGTTACCTATAGGATCCAGGTATACCTCAGTTTTAAAATTTGGCGGGTTCCTGCAGGTTTTTTAAAACCTCGCTAGAGGGGGAGGAGTACATATATTGAGCAATCTTTCCCGGGCTAGGAACAGTCCTCTACTATACCCAGGAAGTAATTCTCAGCTGGGTATATAGCCTAATTGTATTAATGTTTTTATAATTTCTTTGAAATTTTTTTTTTAATCCAATTTATTAGGAAATTATCCAATTATTTGGTGTAATTCAGTGTTTTTAGGAGCAGGACACTGAAAGTTCAGTATTTCTTGGAAAAGTAATATTAGGTAAAATCCAGGTGGATTACCTGAAACTAAGGTAGCCGAGGATCCTACACAGCAACTTCCAGCCTAAGGTAATAAGTACTACTTTAACCACCTTTTCATAAACTTTAGAGGGCAGTGACTTCCAGTAGTTTCAGCAGGGAGGTTTGTCCCTTTCAATACAAAGTATTATGGGCCTTGTTCACGAAGCAGTCACCTAGGTAAAAGGAGGGAGGCCAGAAGGAGAATTAGAAAACAAAGATATAATAGAGTGTCCTATGATGTCCCCATGGCATGGGGGCAGGTATATAATTACTGAGAAATTAGACACTGTTATTTACCAGGAACCAAAGCATAAATGAAACTTTAGAGGCTGCTTCTTGCTCAGAAATGCAGTCGCTAATACTTAAAGGTTAACAAATATCTTTAGCAACCACACTAAACATGTAGATATATTCTCTGACTTTAAATACACAACATATGCATAGGGTCATCTTACTTTGCTTTAAATCCACTCTAAACAATCGCTAGTTATAGAATATCCTTATAGTTACAATAGCGACCAAGTTTGTGCCTGAGTTATAAAAACCTACATTTAAAGCACTTAGAGCAAGGCAACTACTAGACATTAGTTCAGCTAGTCTAGCTCTACGCTGATTACAAACTTTACAGAGTAACAGTCTTTGTGCGGTACCGTAATTTTACCCAGAAAGTAACAGTAAACAACTTGTTTATCGCTGGCGATATATGGTAGCACAACAAATCAAGGGATAAAATGTTTTGTTTAACACAAGGATATACAAGTAAGCAATAATAAACAGTGATAAATTCTATTATAACATAGTTACGACTTACCAAATTAGGTGGGGATGTTACCTATAGGATCCAGGTATACCTCAGTTTTTAAAAATTGGCGGGTTCCTGCAGGTTTTTAAAACCTCGCTAGAGGGGAGGAGTAAATATATTAAGCAATCTTTCCCGGGCTAGGAGTCCTCTACTATACCCCAGGAAGTAAAGTTCAGCTGGGTATATAGCCTAATTGTAAAGGTTTTTGTTTTTTATAATTTCTTTGATCTTTTTTTTTTAATCCAATTTTTAGGAAATTATCCAAATGTTTGGTGTAATTCAGTGTTTTTAGGAGCAGGACACTGAAAGTTCAGTATTTCTTGGGAAGTAATATTGGGTAAATCCAGGTGGATTACCTGAAACTAAGGTAGCCGAGGATCCTACACGGCAACTTCCAGCCTAAGGTAATAAGTACTACTTTAACCACCTTGTTTTATACTTTAGAGGGCAGCGACTTCCAGTAGTTTCAGCAGGGAGGTTTGTCCCTTTCTATACAAAGTATTATGGGGCTTGTTCACGAAGGAGTCACCTAGGTAAAAGGAGGGAGGCCAGAAGGAGAATTAGAAAACAAAGATATAATAGAGTGTCCTATGATGTCCCCATGGCATGGGGGCAGGTATATAATTACTGAGAAATTAGACACTGTTATTTACCAGGAACCAGCATAAATGAAACTTCTGAGGCTGCTTCCAGCTCAGAAATGCAGTCGCTAATACTTAAAGGTTAACAAATATCTTTAGCAACCACACTAAACATGTAGATATACTCTCTGACTTTAAATACACAACATATGCATAGGGTCATCTTACTTTGCTTTAAATCCACTCTAAACACATCGCTAGTTATAGAATATCCTTATAGTTACACTAGCGACCAAGTTTGTGCCTGAGTTATAAACACCTACAAATAAAGTACATAGAGCAAGGCAACTACTAGACAATAGTTGAGCGCTAGAGAAGCTTTACGCTGATTACAAACTTAACAGAGTAACAGTCTTTGTGCGGTACCGTAATTTTACCCAGAAAGTAACAGTAAACAACTTGTTTATCGCTCAGCGATATATCGTAGCCGAACAAATCAAGGGATAAAATGTTTTGTTTAACACAAGGATATACAAGTAAGCAATAATAAACAGTGATAAATTCTATTATAACATAGTTACGACTTACCAAATTAGTTGGGGATGTTACCTATAGGATCCAGGTATACCTCAGTTTTAAAAATTGGCGGGTTCCTGCAGGTTTTAAAACCTCGCTAGAGGGAGGAGTAAATATATTAAGCAATCTTTCCGGGCTAGGCACTACTATAACCCAGGAAGTAAAGTTCAGCTGGGTATATAGCCTAATTGTAAAGGTTTTTTGTTTTTTTTTTCCTTATCTTTTTTTTTTATTTTTAATCCAATTTTTTAGGAAATTATCCAAATGTTGAGTGTAATTCTAAGTTTTTAGGAGCAGGACACTGAAAGTTCAGTATTTCTTGGGGAAGTAATATTGGGTAAAATCCAGGTGGATTACCTGAAACTAAGGTAGCCGAGGATCCTACACGGCAACTTCCAGCCTAAGGTAATAAGTACTACTTTAACCACCTTGTTTTATACTTTAGAGGGCAGCGACTTCCAGTAGTTTCAGCAGGGAGGTTTGTCCCTTTCTATACAAAGTATTATGGGGCTTGTTCACGAAGGAGTCACCTAGGTAAAAAGGAGGGAGGCCAGAAGGAGAATTAGAAAACAAAGATATAATAGAGTGTCCTATGATGTCCCCATGGCATGGGGGCAGGTATATAATTACTGAGAAATTAGACACTGTTATTTACCAGGAACCAGCAAAATGAAACTTCTGAGGCTGCTTCCAGCTCAGAAATGCAGTCGCTAATACTTAAAGGTTAACAAATATCTTTAGCAACCACACTAAACATGTAGATATACTCTCTGACTTTAAATACACAACATATGCATAGGGTCATCTTACTTTGCTTTAAATCCACTCTAAACACATCGCTAGTTATAGAATATCCTTATAGTTACACTAGCGACCAAGCGACAGTTTGTGCCTGAGTTATAAACTTCTACATTTAAAGCACTTAGAGCAAGGCAACTACTAGACATTAGTTCAGCGCTAGTCTAGCTTTACGCTGATTACAAACTTTACAGAGTAACAGTCTTCAGTGCGGTACCGTAATTTTACCCAGAAAGTAACAGTAAACAACTTGTTTATCGTACAGCGATATATGGTAGCACAACAAATCAAGGGATAAAATGTTTTGTTTAACACAAGGATATACAAGTAAGCAATAATAAACAGTGATAAATTCTATTATAACATAGTTACGACTTACCAAATTAGGTGGGGATGTTACCTATAGGATCCAGGTATACCTCAGTTTTAAAAATTGGCGGGTTCCTGCAGGTTTTTTAAAACCTCGCTAGAGGGGGAGGAGTAAATATATTAAGCAATCTTTCCCGGGCTAGGCACTACTATAACCCAGGAAGTAAAGTTCAGCTGGGTATATAGCCTAATTGTAAAGGTTTTTTGTTTTTTTTTTCCTTATCTTTTTGGTTTATTTTTAATCCAATTTTTTAGGAAATTATCCAAATGTTGAGTGTAATTCTAATTTTTAGGAGCAGGACACTGAAAGTTCAGTATTTCTTGGGGAAGTAATATTGGGTAAAATCCAGGTGGATTACCTGAAACTAAGGTAGCCGAGGATCCTACACGGCAACTTCCAGCCTAAGGTAATAAGTACTACTTTAACCACCTTGTTTTATACTTTAGAGGGCAGCGACTTCCAGTAGTTTCAGCAGGGAGGTTTGTCCCTTTCTATACAAAGTATTATGGGGCTTGTTCACGAAGGAGTCACCTAGGTAAAAAGGAGGGAGGCCAGAAGGAGAATTAGAAAACAAAGATATAATAGAGTGTCCTATGATGTCCCCATGGCATGAGGCAGGTATATAATTACTAAGAAATTAGACACTGTTATTTACCAGGAACCAGCAAAATGAAACTTCTGAGGCTGCTTCCAGCTCAGAAATGCAGTCGCTAATACTTAAAGGTTAACAAATATCTTTAGCAACCACACTAAACATGTAGATATACTCTCTGACTTTAAATACACAACATATGCATAGGGTCATCTTACTTTGCTTTAAATCCACTCTAAACACATCGCTAGTTATAGAATATCCTTATAGTTACACTAGCGACCAAGCGTAGTTTGTGCCTGAGTTATAAACTTCTACATTTAAAGCACTTAGAGCAAGGCAACTACTAGACATTAGTTCAGCGCTAGTCTAGCTTTACGCTGATTACAAACTTTACAGAGTAACAGTCTTCAGTGCGGTACCGTAATTTTACCCAGAAAGTAACAGTAAACAACTTGTTTATCGTACAGCGATATATGGTAGCACAACAAATCAAGGGATAAAATGTTTTGTTTAACACAAGGATATACAAGTAAGCAATAATAAACAGTGATAAATTCTATTATAACATAGTTACGACTTACCAAATTAGGTGGGGATGTTACCTATAGGATCCAGGTATACCTCAGTTTTAAAAATTGGCGGGTTCCTGCAGGTTTTTAAAACCTCGCTAGAGGGGGAGGAGTAAATATATTAAGCAATCTTTCCCGGGCTAGGCACTACTATAACCCAGGAAGTAAAGTTCAGCTGGGTATATAGCCTAATTGTAAAGGTTTTTTTTTTTTTTTTTCCTTATCTTTTTTATTTTAATCCAATTTTTAGGAAATTATCCAAATGTTGAGTGTAATTCTAAAAGTTTTTAGGAGCAGGACACTGAAAGTTCAGTATTTCTTGGGAAGTAATATTGGGTAAAATCCAGGTGGATTACCTGAAACTAAGGTAGCCGAGGATCCTACACGGCAACTTCCAGCCTAAGGTAATAAGTACTACTTTAACCACCTTGTTTTATACTTTAGAGGGCAGCGACTTCCAGTAGTTTCAGCAGGGAGGTTTGTCCCTTTCTATACAAAGTATTATGGGGCTTGTTCACGAAGGAGTCACCTAGGTAAAAAGGAGGGAGGCCAGAAGGAGAATTAGAAAACAAAGATATAATAGAGTGTCCTATGATGTCCCCATGGCATGAGGCAGGTATATAATTACTAAGAAATTAGACACTGTTATTTACCAGGAACCAGCAAAATGAAACTTCTGAGGCTGCTTCCAGCTCAGAAATGCAGTCGCTAATACTTAAAGGTTAACAAATATCTTTAGCAACCACACTAAACATGTAGATATACTCTCTGACTTTAAATACACAACATATGCATAGGGTCATCTTACTTTGCTTTAAATCCACTCTAAACACATCGCTAGTTATAGAATATCCTTATAGTTACACTAGCGACCAAGTTTGTGCCTGAGTTATAAACTTCTACATTTAAAGCACTTAGAGCAAGGCAACTACTAGACATTAGTTCAGCGCTAGTCTAGCTTTACGCTGATTACAAACTTTACAGAGTAACAGTCTTCAGTGCGGTACCGTAATTTTACCCAGAAAGTAACAGTAAACAACTTGTTTATCGTACAGCGATATATGGTAGCACAACAAATCAAGGGATAAAATGTTTTGTTTAACACAAGGATATACAAGTAAGCAATAATAAACAGTGATAAATTCTATTATAACATAGTTACGACTTACCAAATTAGGTGGGGATGTTACCTATAGGATCCAGGTATACCTCAGTTTTAAAAATTGGCGGGTTCCTGCAGGTTTTTAAAACCTCGCTAGAGGGGGAGGAGTAAATATATTAAGCAATCTTTCCCGGGCTAGGCACTACTATAACCCAGGAAGTAAAGTTCAGCTGGGTATATAGCCTAATTGTAAAGGTTTTTGTTTTCCTTATCTTTTGGTTATATTTTAATCCAATTTTTAGGAAATTATCCAAATGTTGAGTGTAATTCTAAGTTTTTAGGAGCAGGACACTGAAAGTTCAGTATTTCTTGGCAAGTAATATTGGGTAAAATCCAGGTGGATTACCTGAAACTAAGGTAGCCGAGGATCCTACACGGCAACTTCCAGCCTAAGGTAATAAGTACTACTTTAACCACCTTGTTTTATACTTTAGAGGGCAGCGACTTCCAGTAGTTTCAGCAGGGAGGTTTGTCCCTTTCTATACAAAGTATTATGGGGCTTGTTCACGAAGGAGTCACCTAGGTAAAAAGGAGGGAGGCCAGAAGGAGAATTAGAAAACAGATATAATAGAGTGTCCTATGATGTCCCCATGGCATGGGGGCAGGTATATAATTACTGAGAAATTAGACACTGTTATTTACCAGGAACCAGTACAAAATGAAACTTCTGAGGCTGCTTCCAGCTCAGAAATGCAGTCGCTAATACTTAAAGGTTAACAAATATCTTTAGCAACCACACTAAACATGTAGATATACTCTCTGACTTTAAATACACAACATATGCATAGGGTCATCTTACTTTGCTTTAAATCCACTCTAAACACATCGCTAGTTATAGAATATCCTTATAGTTACACTAGCGACCAAGTTTGTGCCTGAGTTATAAACTTCTACATTTAAAGCACTTAGAGCAAGGCAACTACTAGACATTAGTTCAGCGCTAGTCTAGCTTTACGCTGATTACAAACTTTACAGAGTAACAGTCTTCAGTGCGGTACCGTAATTTTACCCAGAAAGTAACAGTAAACAACTTGTTTATCGCCACAGCGATATATGGTAGCACAACAAATCAAGGGATAAAATGTTTTGTTTAACACAAGGATATACAAGTAAGCAATAATAAACAGTGATAAATTCTATTATAACATAGTTACGACTTACCAAATTAGGTGGGGATGTTACCTATAGGATCCAGGTATACCTCAGTTTTAAAAATTGGCGGGTTCCTGCAGGTTTTTAAAACCTCGCTAGAGGGGGAGGAGTAAATATATTAAGCAATCTTTCCCGGGCTAGGCACTACTATAACCCAGGAAGTAAAGTTCAGCTGGGTATATAGCCTAATTGTAAAGGTTTTTTGTTTTTTTTCCTTATCTTTGGTTTATTTTTAATCCAATTTTTAGGAAATTATCCAAATGTTGAGTGTAATTCTAGGTTTTTAGGAGCAGGACACTGAAAGTTCAGTATTTCTTGTGGAAGTAATATTGGGTAAAATCCAGGTGGATTACCTGAAACTAAGGTAGCCGAGGATCCTACACGGCAACTTCCAGCCTAAGGTAATAAGTACTACTTTAACCACCTTGTTTTATACTTTAGAGGGCAGCGACTTCCAGTAGTTTCAGCAGGGAGGTTTGTCCCTTTCTATACAAAGTATTATGGGGCTTGTTCACGAAGGAGTCACCTAGGTAAAAAGGAGGGAGGCCAGAAGGAGAATTAGAAAACAAAGATATAATAGAGTGTCCTATGATGTCCCCATGGCATGAGGCAGGTATATAATTACTAAGAAATTAGACACTGTTTTTTACCAGGAACCAGCAAAATGAAACTTCTGAGGCTGCTTCCAGCTCAGAAATGCAGTCGCTAATACTTAAAGGTTAACAAATATCTTTAGCAACCACACTAAACATGTAGATATACTCTCTGACTTTAAATACACAACATATGCATAGGGTCATCTTACTTTGCTTTAAATCCACTCTAAACACATCGCTAGTTATAGAATATCCTTATAGTTACACTAGCGACCAAGTTTGTGCCTGAGTTATAAACTTCTACATTTAAAGCACTTAGAGCAAGGCAACTACTAGACATTAGTTCAGCGCTAGTCTAGCTTTACGCTGATTACAAACTTTACAGAGTAACAGTCTTCAGTGCGGTACCGTAATTTTACCCAGAAAGTAACAGTAAACAACTTGTTTATCGTACAGCGATATATGGTAGCACAACAAATCAAGGGATAAAATGTTTTGTTTAACACAAGGATATACAAGTAAGCAATAATAAACAGTGATAAATTCTATTATAACATAGTTACGACTTACCAAATTAGGTGGGGATGTTACCTATAGGATCCAGGTATACCTCAGTTTTAAAAATTGGCGGGTTCCTGCAGGTATGCTAAAACCTCGCTAGAGGGGGAGGAGTAAATATATTAAGCAATCTTTCCCGGGCTAGGCACTACTATAACCCAGGAAGTAAAGTTCAGCTGGGTATATAGCCTAATTGTAAAGGTTTTTTGTTTTTTTTCCTTATCTTTTTGGTTTATTTTTAATCCAATTTTTTAGGAAATTATCCAAATGTTGAGTGTAATTCTAAGTTTTTAGGAGCAGGACACTGAAAGTTCAGTATTTCTTGGGGAAGTAATATTGGGTAAAATCCAGGTGGATTACCTGAAACTAAGGTAGCCGAGGATCCTACACGGCAACTTCCAGCCTAAGGTAATAAGTACTACTTTAACCACCTTGTTTTATACTTTAGAGGGCAGCGACTTCCAGTAGTTTCAGCAGGGAGGTTTGTCCCTTTCTATACAAAGTATTATGGGGCTTGTTCACGAAGGAGTCACCTAGGTAAAAAGGAGGGAGGCCAGAAGGAGAATTAGAAAACAAAGATATAATAGAGTGTCCTATGATGTCCCCATGGCATGGGGGCAGGTATATAATTACTGAGAAATTAGACACTGTTATTTACCAGGAACCAGCGCAAAATGAAACTTCTGAGGCTGCTTCCAGCTCAGAAATGCAGTCGCTAATACTTAAAGGTTAACAAATATCTTTAGCAACCACACTAAACATGTAGATATACTCTCTGACTTTAAATACACAACATATGCATAGGGTCATCTTACTTTGCTTTAAATCCACTCTAAACACATCGCTAGTTATAGAATATCCTTATAGTTACACTAGCGACCAAGTTTGTGCCTGAGTTATAAACTTCTACATTTAAAGCACTTAGAGCAAGGCAACTACTAGACATTAGTTCAGCGCTAGTCTAGCTTTACGCTGATTACAAACTTTACAGAGTAACAGTCTTCAGTGCGGTACCGTAATTTTACCCAGAAAGTAACAGTAAACAACTTGTTTATCGTACAGCGATATATGGTAGCACAACAAATCAAGGGATAAAATGTTTTGTTTAACACAAGGATATACAAGTAAGCAATAATAAACAGTGATAAATTCTATTATAACATAGTTACGACTTACCAAATTAGGTGGGGATGTTACCTATAGGATCCAGGTATACCTCAGTTTTAAAAATTGGCGGGTTCCTGCAGGTTTTTAAAACCTCGCTAGAGGGGAGGAGTAAATATATTAAGCAATCTTTCCGGGCTAGGCACTACTATAACCCAGGAAGTAAAGTTCAGCTGGGTATATAGCCTAATTGTAAAGGTTTTTTGTTTTTTTTCCTTATCTTTTTTGGTTTATTTTTAATCCAATTTTTTAGGAAATTATCCAACTGTTGAGTGTAATTCTAAGTTTTTAGGAGCAGGACACTGAAAGTTCAGTATTTCTTGGGGAAGTAATATTGGGTAAAATCCAGGTGGATTACCTGAAACTAAGGTAGCCGAGGATCCTACACGGCAACTTCCAGCCTAAGGTAATAAGTACTACTTTAACCACCTTGTTTTATACTTTAGAGGGCAGCGACTTCCAGTAGTTTCAGCAGGGAGGTTTGTCCCTTTCTATACAAAGTATTATGGGGCTTGTTCACGAAGGAGTCACCTAGGTAAAAAGGAGGGAGGCCAGAAGGAGAATTAGAAAACAAAGATATAATAGAGTGTCCTATGATGTCCCCATGGCATGAGGCAGGTATATAATTACTAAGAAATTAGACACTGTTATTTACCAGGAACCAGCGCAAAATGAAACTTCTGAGGCTGCTTCCAGCTCAGAAATGCAGTCGCTAATACTTAAAGGTTAACAAATATCTTTAGCAACCACACTAAACATGTAGATATACTCTCTGACTTTAAATACACAACATATGCATAGGGTCATCTTACTTTGCTTTAAATCCACTCTAAACACATCGCTAGTTATAGAATATCCTTATAGTTACACTAGCGACCAAGTTTGTGCCTGAGTTATAAACTTCTACATTTAAAGCACTTAGAGCAAGGCAACTACTAGACATTAGTTCAGCGCTAGTCTAGCTTTACGCTGATTACAAACTTTACAGAGTAACAGTCTTCAGTGCGGTACCGTAATTTTACCCAGAAAGTAACAGTAAACAACTTGTTTATCGTACAGCGATATATGGTAGCACAACAAATCAAGGGATAAAATGTTTTGTTTAACACAAGGATATACAAGTAAGCAATAATAAACAGTGATAAATTCTATTATAACATAGTTACGACTTACCAAATTAGGTGGGGATGTTACCTATAGGATCCAGGTATACCTCAGTTTTAAAAATTGGCGGGTTCCTGCAGGTTTTTTAAAACCTCGCTAGAGGGGGAGGAGTAAATATATTAAGCAATCTTTCCCGGGCTAGGCACTACTATAACCCAGGAAGTAAAGTTCAGCTGGGTATATAGCCTAATTGTAAAGGTTTTTTTTTTTCCTTATCTTTTTGGTTTATTTTTAATCCAACTTTTTAGGAAATTATCCAAATGTTGAGTGTAATTCTAAGTCTTTAGGAGCAGGACACTGAAAGTTCAGTATTTCTTGGGGAAGTAATATTGGGTAAAATCCAGGTGGATTACCTGAAACTAAGGTAGCCGAGGATCCTACACGGCAACTTCCAGCCTAAGGTAATAAGTACTACTTTAACCACCTTGTTTTATACTTTAGAGGGCAGCGACTTCCAGTAGTTTCAGCAGGGAGGTTTGTCCCTTTCTATACAAAGTATTATGGGGCTTGTTCACGAAGGAGTCACCTAGGTAAAAAGGAGGGAGGCCAGAAGGAGAATTAGAAAACAAAGATATAATAGAGTGTCCTATGATGTCCCCATGGCATGGGGGCAGGTATATAATTACTGAGAAATTAGACACTGTTATTTACCAGGAACCAGCGTAAAATGAAACTTCTGAGGCTGCTTCCAGCTCAGAAATGCAGTCGCTAATACTTAAAGGTTAACAAATATCTTTAGCAACCACACTAAACATGTAGATATACTCTCTGACTTTAAATACACAACATATGCATAGGGTCATCTTACTTTGCTTTAAATCCACTCTAAACACATCGCTAGTTATAGAATATCCTTATAGTTACACTAGCGACCAAGTTTGTGCCTGAGTTATAAACTTCTACATTTAAAGCACTTAGAGCAAGGCAACTACTAGACATTAGTTCAGCGCTAGTCTAGCTTTACGCTGATTACAAACTTTACAGAGTAACAGTCTTCAGTGCGGTACCGTAATTTTACCCAGAAAGTAACAGTAAACAACTTGTTTATCGTACAGCGATATATGGTAGCACAACAAATCAAGGGATAAAATGTTTTGTTTAACACAAGGATATACAAGTAAGCAATAATAAACAGTGATAAATTCTATTATAACATAGTTACGACTTACCAAATTAGGTGGGGATGTTACCTATAGGATCCAGGTATACCTCAGTTTTAAAAATTGGCGGGTTCCTGCAGGTTTTTTAAAACCTCGCTAGAGGGGGAGGAGTAAATATATTAAGCAATCTATTCGGGGCTAGGCACTACTATAACCCAGGAAGTAAAGTTCAGCTGGGTATATAGCCTAATTGTAAAGGTTTTTTGTTTTTTTTTTCCTTATCTTTTTGGTTCATTTTTAATCCAATTTTTTAGGAAATTATCCAAATGTTGAGTGTAATTCTAAGTTTTTAGGAGCAGGACACTGAAAGTTCAGTATTTCTTGGGGAAGTAATATTGGGTAAAATCCAGGTGGATTACCTGAAACTAAGGTAGCCGAGGATCCTACACGGCAACTTCCAGCCTAAGGTAATAAGTACTACTTTAACCACCTTGTTTTATACTTTAGAGGGCAGCGACTTCCAGTAGTTTCAGCAGGGAGGTTTGTCCCTTTCTATACAAAGTATTATGGGGCTTGTTCACGAAGGAGTCACCTAGGTAAAAAGGAGGGAGGCCAGAAGGAGAATTAGAAAACAAAGATATAATAGAGTGTCCTATGATGTCCCCATGGCATGGGGGCAGGTATATAATTACTGAGAAATTAGACACTGTTATTTACCAGGAACCAGCGGAAAATGAAACTTCTGAGGCTGCTTCCAGCTCAGAAATGCAGTCGCTAATACTTAAAGGTTAACAAATATCTTTAGCAACCACACTAAACATGTAGATATACTCTCTGACTTTAAATACACAACATATGCATAGGGTCATCTTACTTTGCTTTAAATCCACTCTAAACACATCGCTAGTTATAGAATATCCTTATAGTTACACTAGCGACCAAGTTTGTGCCTGAGTTATAAACTTCTACATTTAAAGCACTTAGAGCAAGGCAACTACTAGACATTAGTTCAGCGCTAGTCTAGCTTTACGCTGATTACAAACTTTACAGAGTAACAGTCTTCAGTGCGGTACCGTAATTTTACCCAGAAAGTAACAGTAAACAACTTGTTTATCGTACAGCGATATATGGTAGCACAACAAATCAAGGGATAAAATGTTTTGTTTAACACAAGGATATACAAGTAAGCAATAATAAACAGTGATAAATTCTATTATAACATAGTTACGACTTACCAAATTAGGTGGGGATGTTACCTATAGGATCCAGGTATACCTCAGTTTTAAAAATTGGCGGGTTCCTGCAGGTTTTTTAAAACCTCGCTAGAGGGGGAGGAGTAAATATATTAAGCAATCTTTCCCGGGCTAGGCACTACTATAACCCAGGAAGTAAAGTTCAGCTGGGTATATAGCCTAATTGTAAAGGTTTTTTGTTTTTTTTCCTTATCTTTTTGGTTTATTTTTAATCCAATTTTTTTAGGAAATTATCCAAATGTTGAGTGTAATTCTAAGTTTTTAGGAGCAGGACACTGAAAGTTCAGTATTTCTTGGGGAAGTAATATTGGGTAAAATCCAGGTGGATTACCTGAAACTAAGGTAGCCGAGGATCCTACACGGCAACTTCCAGCCTAAGGTAATAAGTACTACTTTAACCACCTTGTTTTATACTTTAGAGGGCAGCGACTTCCAGTAGTTTCAGCAGGGAGGTTTGTCCCTTTCTATACAAAGTATTATGGGGCTTGTTCACGAAGGAGTCACCTAGGTAAAAAGGAGGGAGGCCAGAAGGAGAATTAGAAAACAAAGATATAATAGAGTGTCCTATGATGTCCCCATGGCATGGGGGCAGGTATATAATTACTGAGAAATTAGACACTGTTATTTACCAGGAACCAGCGCAAAATGAAACTTCTGAGGCTGCTTCCAGCTCAGAAATGCAGTCGCTAATACTTAAAGGTTAACAAATATCTTTAGCAACCACACTAAACATGTAGATATACTCTCTGACTTTAAATACACAACATATGCATAGGGTCATCTTACTTTGCTTTAAATCCACTCTAAACACATCGCTAGTTATAGAATATCCTTATAGTTACACTAGCGACCAAGTTTGTGCCTGAGTTATAAACTTCTACATTTAAAGCACTTAGAGCAAGGCAACTACTAGACATTAGTTCAGCGCTAGTCTAGCTTTACGCTGATTACAAACTTTACAGAGTAACAGTCTTCAGTGCGGTACCGTAATTTTACCCAGAAAGTAACAGTAAACAACTTGTTTATCGTACAGCGATATATGGTAGCACAACAAATCAAGGGATAAAATGTTTTGTTTAACACAAGGATATACAAGTAAGCAATAATAAACAGTGATAAATTCTATTATAACATAGTTACGACTTACCAAATTAGGTGGGGATGTTACCTATAGGATCCAGGTATACCTCAGTTTTAAAAATTGGCGGGTTCCTGCAGGTTTTTTAAAACCTCGCTAGAGGGGGAGGAGTAAATATATTAAGCAATCTTTCCCGGGCTAGGCACTACTATAACCCAGGAAGTAAAGTTCAGCTGGGTATATAGCCTAATTGTAAAGGTTTTTTGTTTTTTTTCCTTATCTTTTTGGTTTATTTTTAATCCAATTTTTTAGGAAATTATCCAAATGTTGAGTGTAATTCTAAGTTTTTAGGAGCAGGACACTGAAAGTTCAGTATTTCTTGGGGAAGTAATATTGGGTAAAATCCAGGTGGATTACCTGAAACTAAGGTAGCCGAGGATCCTACACGGCAACTTCCAGCCTAAGGTAATAAGTACTACTTTAACCACCTTGTTTTATACTTTAGAGGGCAGCGACTTCCAGTAGTTTCAGCAGGGAGGTTTGTCCCTTTCTATACAAAGTATTATGGGGCTTGTTCACGAAGGAGTCACCTAGGTAAAAAGGAGGGAGGCCAGAAGGAGAATTAGAAAACAAAGATATAATAGAGTGTCCTATGATGTCCCCATGGCATGGGGGCAGGTATATAATTACTGAGAAATTAGACACTGTTATTTACCAGGAACCAGCAAAATGAAACTTCTGAGGCTGCTTCCAGCTCAGAAATGCAGTCGCTAATACTTAAAGGTTAACAAATATCTTTAGCAACCACACTAAACATGTAGATATACTCTCTGACTTTAAATACACAACATATGCATAGGGTCATCTTACTTTGCTTTAAATCCACTCTAAACACATCGCTAGTTATAGAATATCCTTATAGTTACACTAGCGACCAAGTTTGTGCCTGAGTTATAAACTTCTACATTTAAAGCACTTAGAGCAAGGCAACTACTAGACATTAGTTCAGCGCTAGTCTAGCTTTACGCTGATTACAAACTTTACAGAGTAACAGTCTTCAGTGCGGTACCGTAATTTTACCCAGAAAGTAACAGTAAACAACTTGTTTATCGTACAGCGATATATGGTAGCACAACAAATCAAGGGATAAAATGTTTTGTTTAACACAAGGATATACAAGTAAGCAATAATAAACAGTGATAAATTCTATTATAACATAGTTACGACTTACCAAATTAGGTGGGGATGTTACCTATAGGATCCAGGTATACCTCAGTTTTAAAAATTGGCGGGTTCCTGCAGGTTTTTTAAAACCTCGCTAGAGGGGGAGGAGTAAATATATTAAGCAATCTTTCCCGGGCTAGGCACTACTATAACCCAGGAAGTAAAGTTCAGCTGGGTATATAGCCTAATTGTAAAGGTTTTTTGTTTTTTTCCTTATCTTTTTGGTTTATTTTTAATCCAATTTTTTAGGAAATTATCCAAATGTTGAGTGTAATTCTAAGTTTTTAGGAGCAGGACACTGAAAGTTCAGTATTTCTTGGGGAAGTAATATTGGGTAAAATCCAGGTGGATTACCTGAAACTAAGGTAGCCGAGGATCCTACACGGCAACTTCCAGCCTAAGGTAATAAGTACTACTTTAACCACCTTGTTTTATACTTTAGAGGGCAGCGACTTCCAGTAGTTTCAGCAGGGAGGTTTGTCCCTTTCTATACAAAGTATTATGGGGCTTGTTCACGAAGGAGTCACCTAGGTAAAAAGGAGGGAGGCCAGAAGGAGAATTAGAAAACAAAGATATAATAGAGTGTCCTATGATGTCCCCATGGCATGGGGGCAGGTATATAATTACTGAGAAATTAGACACTGTTATTTACCAGGAACCAGCAAAATGAAACTTCTGAGGCTGCTTCCAGCTCAGAAATGCAGTCGCTAATACTTAAAGGTTAACAAATATCTTTAGCAACCACACTAAACATGTAGATATACTCTCTGACTTTAAATACACAACATATGCATAGGGTCATCTTACTTTGCTTTAAATCCACTCTAAACACATCGCTAGTTATAGAATATCCTTATAGTTACACTAGCGACCAAGTTTGTGCCTGAGTTATAAACTTCTACATTTAAAGCACTTAGAGCAAGGCAACTACTAGACATTAGTTCAGCGCTAGTCTAGCTTTACGCTGATTACAAACTTTACAGAGTAACAGTCTTCAGTGCGGTACCGTAATTTTACCCAGAAAGTAACAGTAAACAACTTGTTTATCGTACAGCGATATATGGTAGCACAACAAATCAAGGGATAAAATGTTTTGTTTAACACAAGGATATACAAGTAAGCAATAATAAACAGTGATAAATTCTATTATAACATAGTTACGACTTACCAAATTAGGTGGGGATGTTACCTATAGGATCCAGGTATACCTCAGTTTTAAAAATTGGCGGGTTCCTGCAGGTTTTTAAAACCTCGCTAGAGGGGGAGGAGTAAATATATTAAGCAATCTTTCCCGGGCTAGGCACTACTATAACCCAGGAAGTAAAGTTCAGCTGGGTATATAGCCTAATTGTAAAGGTTTTTTGTTTTTTTTCCTTATCTTTTGGTTTATTTTTAATCCAATTTTTAGGAAATTATCCAAATGTTGAGTGTAATTCTAAGTTTTTAGGAGCAGGACACTGAAAGTTCAGTATTTCTTGGGGAAGTAATATTGGGTAAAATCCAGGTGGATTACCTGAAACTAAGGTAGCCGAGGATCCTACACGGCAACTTCCAGCCTAAGGTAATAAGTACTACTTTAACCACCTTGTTTTATACTTTAGAGGGCAGCGACTTCCAGTAGTTTCAGCAGGGAGGTTTGTCCCTTTCTATACAAAGTATTATGGGGCTTGTTCACGAAGGAGTCACCTAGGTAAAAAGGAGGGAGGCCAGAAGGAGAATTAGAAAACAAAGATATAATAGAGTGTCCTATGATGTCCCCATGGCATGGGGGCAGGTATATAATTACTGAGAAATTAGACACTGTTATTTACCAGGAACCAGCGCAAAATGAAACTTCTGAGGCTGCTTCCAGCTCAGAAATGCAGTCGCTAATACTTAAAGGTTAACAAATATCTTTAGCAACCACACTAAACATGTAGATATACTCTCTGACTTTAAATACACAACATATGCATAGGGTCATCTTACTTTGCTTTAAATCCACTCTAAACACATCGCTAGTTATAGAATATCCTTATAGTTACACTAGCGACCAAGTTTGTGCCTGAGTTATAAACTTCTACATTTAAAGCACTTAGAGCAAGGCAACTACTAGACATTAGTTCAGCGCTAGTCTAGCTTTACGCTGATTACAAACTTTACAGAGTAACAGTCTTCAGTGCGGTACCGTAATTTTACCCAGAAAGTAACAGTAAACAACTTGTTTATCGTACAGCGATATATGGTAGCACAACAAATCAAGGGATAAAATGTTTTGTTTAACACAAGGATATACAAGTAAGCAATAATAAACAGTGATAAATTCTATTATAACATAGTTACGACTTACCAAATTAGGTGGGGATGTTACCTATAGGATCCAGGTATACCTCAGTTTTAAAAATTGGCGGGTTCCTGCAGGTTTTTTAAAACCTCGCTAGAGGGGGAGGAGTAAATATATTAAGCAATCTTTCCCGGGCTAGGCACTACTATAACCCAGGAAGTAAAGTTCAGCTGGGTATATAGCCTAATTGTAAAGGTTTTTTGTTTTTTTTTCCTTATCTTTTTGGTTTATTTTTAATCCAATTTTTTAGGAAATTATCCAAATGTTGAGTGTAATTCTAAGTTTTTAGGAGCAGGACACTGAAAGTTCAGTATTTCTTGGGGAAGTAATATTGGGTAAAATCCAGGTGGATTACCTGAAACTAAGGTAGCCGAGGATCCTACACGGCAACTTCCAGCCTAAGGTAATAAGTACTACTTTAACCACCTTGTTTTATACTTTAGAGGGCAGCGACTTCCAGTAGTTTCAGCAGGGAGGTTTGTCCCTTTCTATACAAAGTATTATGGGGCTTGTTCACGAAGGAGTCACCTAGGTAAAAAGGAGGGAGGCCAGAAGGAGAATTAGAAAACAAAGATATAATAGAGTGTCCTATGATGTCCCCATGGCATGGGGGCAGGTATATAATTACTGAGAAATTAGACACTGTTATTTACCAGGAACCAGCGCAAAATGAAACTTCTGAGGCTGCTTCCAGCTCAGAAATGCAGTCGCTAATACTTAAAGGTTAACAAATATCTTTAGCAACCACACTAAACATGTAGATATACTCTCTGACTTTAAATACACAACATATGCATAGGGTCATCTTACTTTGCTTTAAATCCACTCTAAACACATCGCTAGTTATAGAATATCCTTATAGTTACACTAGCGACCAAGTTTGTGCCTGAGTTATAAACTTCTACATTTAAAGCACTTAGAGCAAGGCAACTACTAGACATTAGTTCAGCGCTAGTCTAGCTTTACGCTGATTACAAACTTTACAGAGTAACAGTCTTCAGTGCGGTACCGTAATTTTACCCAGAAAGTAACAGTAAACAACTTGTTTATCGTACAGCGATATATGGTAGCACAACAAATCAAGGGATAAAATGTTTTGTTTAACACAAGGATATACAAGTAAGCAATAATAAACAGTGATAAATTCTATTATAACATAGTTACGACTTACCAAATTAGGTGGGGATGTTACCTATAGGATCCAGGTATACCTCAGTTTTAAAAATTGGCGGGTTCCTGCAGGTTTTTAAAACCTCGCTAGAGGGGAGGAGTAAATATATTAAGCAATCTTTCCCGGCTAGGCACTACTATAACCCAGGAAGTAAAGTTCAGCTGGGTATATAGCCTAATTGTAAAGGTTTTTTTTTTTCCTTATCTTTTGGTTTATTTTAATCCAATTTTTAGGATATTATCCAAATGTTGAGTGTAATTCTAAGTTTTTAGGAGCAGGACACTGAAAGTTCAGTATTTCTTGGCAAGTAATATTGGGTAAAATCCAGGTGGATTACCTGAAACTAAGGTAGCCGAGGATCCTACACGGCAACTTCCAGCCTAAGGTAATAAGTACTACTTTAACCACCTTGTTTTATACTTTAGAGGGCAGCGACTTCCAGTAGTTTCAGCAGGGAGGTTTGTCCCTTTCTATACAAAGTATTATGGGGCTTGTTCACGAAGGAGTCACCTAGGTAAAAAGGAGGGAGGCCAGAAGGAGAATTAGAAAACAAAGATATAATAGAGTGTCCTATGATGTCCCCATGGCATGGGGGCAGGTATATAATTACTGAGAAATTAGACACTGTTATTTACCAGGAACCAGCGCAAAATGAAACTTCTGAGGCTGCTTCCAGCTCAGAAATGCAGTCGCTAATACTTAAAGGTTAACAAATATCTTTAGCAACCACACTAAACATGTAGATATACTCTCTGACTTTAAATACACAACATATGCATAGGGTCATCTTACTTTGCTTTAAATCCACTCTAAACACATCGCTAGTTATAGAATATCCTTATAGTTACACTAGCGACCAAGCGACCAAGTTTGTGCCTGAGTTATAAACTTCTACATTTAAAGCACTTAGAGCAAGGCAACTACTAGACATTAGTTCAGCGCTAGTCTAGCTTTACGCTGATTACAAACTTTACAGAGTAACAGTCTTCAGTGCGGTACCGTAATTTTACCCAGAAAGTAACAGTAAACAACTTGTTTATCGTACAGCGATATATGGTAGCACAACAAATCAAGGGATAAAATGTTTTGTTTAACACAAGGATATACAAGTAAGCAATAATAAACAGTGATAAATTCTATTATAACATAGTTACGACTTACCAAATTAGGTGGGGATGTTACCTATAGGATCCAGGTATACCTCAGTTTTAAAAATTGGCGGGTTCCTGCAGGTTTTTAAAACCTCGCTAGAGGGGGAGGAGTAAATATATTAAGCAATCTTTCCCGGGCTAGGCACTACTATAACCCAGGAAGTAAAGTTCAGCTGGGTATATAGCCTAATTGTAAAGGTTTTTTGTTTTTTTCCTTATCTTTTTGGTTTATTTTTAATCCAATTTTTTAGGAAATTATCCAAATGTTGAGTGTAATTCTAAGTTTTTAGGAGCAGGACACTGAAAGTTCAGTATTTCTTGGGGAAGTAATATTGGGTAAAATCCAGGTGGATTACCTGAAACTAAGGTAGCCGAGGATCCTACACGGCAACTTCCAGCCTAAGGTAATAAGTACTACTTTAACCACCTTGTTTTATACTTTAGAGGGCAGCGACTTCCAGTAGTTTCAGCAGGGAGGTTTGTCCCTTTCTATACAAAGTATTATGGGGCTTGTTCACGAAGGAGTCACCTAGGTAAAAAGGAGGGAGGCCAGAAGGAGAATTAGAAAACAAAGATATAATAGAGTGTCCTATGATGTCTCCATGGCATGGGGTCAGGTATATAATTACTGAGAAATTAGACACTGTTATTTACCAGGAACCAGCGCAAAATGAAACTTCTGAGGCTGCTTCCAGCTCAGAAATGCAGTCGCTAATACTTAAAGGTTAACAAATATCTTTAGCAACCACACTAAACATGTAGATATACTCTCTGACTTTAAATACACAACATATGCATAGGGTCATCTTACTTTGCTTTAAATCCACTCTAAACACATCGCTAGTTATAGAATATCCTTATAGTTACACTAGCGACCAAGTTTGTGCCTGAGTTATAAACTTCTACATTTAAAGCACTTAGAGCAAGGCAACTACTAGACATTAGTTCAGCTAGTCTAGCTTTACGCTGATTACAAACTTTACAGAGTAACAGTCTTCAGTGCGGTACCGTAATTTTACCCAGAAAGTAACAGTAAACAACTTGTTTATCGTACAGCGATATATGGTAGCACAACAAATCAAGGGATAAAATGTTTTGTTTAACACAAGGATATACAAGTAAGCAATAATAAACAGTGATAAATTCTATTATAACATAGTTACGACTTACCAAATTAGGTGGGATGTTACCTATAGGATCCAGGTATACCTCAGTTTTAAAATTGGCGGGTTCCTGCAGGTTTTTAAAACCTCGCTAGAGGGGGAGGAGTAAATATATTAAGCAATCTTTCCCGGGCTAGGCACTACTATAACCCAGGAAGTAAAGTTCAGCTGGGTATATAGCCTAATTGTAAAGGTTTTTTTTTTTTCCTTATCTTTTGGTTTATTTTAATCCAATTTTTAGGAAATTATCCAAATGTTGAGTGTAATTCTAAGTTTTAGGAGCAGGACACTGAAAGTTCAGTATTTCTTGGCAAGTAATATTGGGTAAAATCCAGGTGGATTACCTGAAACTAAGGTAGCCGAGGATCCTACACGGCAACTTCCAGCCTAAGGTAATAAGTACTACTTTAACCACCTTGTTTTATACTTTAGAGGCGACTTCCAGTAGTTTCAGGAAGGTGGAGCTAAAGGTGAATTAACTAGAAAAGTAAATCTTCAAGAGGAAGCTAAGGGAATTAAAAACAAAAAAATTAAACGGAGTCACCATAAATGGAGTAAGTTTTAAATAATATATGCAGATCTAAACATAAAAAATTTAGACTTATTTCTTAAATCATGCTATTTTAACTAAAAATATACAATTAAATTTAGATAATATTTTAAAGCAATAGAAATAATTTTACTAGTAAACTTCTAAATAACATTAAAGTTACTATATTAAATAGACAATTTCTATATAACCAAAATAAAGTTAACATGCATGTAAATCTAGCTACAAATTACTAGTAAAATTTAAAAATTCTTGTAAACACAATGCAGAATAATAGCAACTTTTGAACAATAGCTAGTTAACACAAATTAGGATAAATCTTTTTAAAGAGATCCTATAATTAACAGGAGTACGTTAAACAGTTAGTTACAAATAGATCGAGTGTAAGTCTAGTATCCTCTTTTTAAAATGGGATTAAGATTTTTAAACTCTAAGTAATAATACTACAATTATTTTCCGTTAGGCCAGTATACCAATTTTTTTAAATTGAATTTCAGGGTTGAACCTATGATAAGGTTCAATATTTATAAATTTTGTAATCAGGGGTAAATGTCCTCTTAATAAATTCAGTAGGGAGAAACTAGATTGTCATTTTAAATTTACTTTGTAATCCAGGATTTTAAACATTTCCAGACTGAACTTTTAAAGGATAACACTATAGAGAGTTTTCTGAAATAAGTAGGTTCAAAGATTTCGATATGTACCTAGATCAAGATAATACAGGTAAGTAAAAGTACTTTTCAAAGTTCAAAACTTAAAGGATAGATACAAAATAAATTCTGTGCTTCAATAAATGGGCTATGTTTTACAAGATCTTATATAACAATGCAAAAAAAATAAATTAAATCTTTTTAGAATCACGCGATTTTAAACTAAAAACTAATTCACTTTAAATACAATTTTATAATAAAATAATTAACTTTAATTAGTAAATCCTTATAATGCTAACTAACATATCACACATTAAACAAATTTGCGTCTAAATTAAAAAACTACATTTAAACTTTTTTGAACACTAAGTAAGCAATATAAGTATAACTTTAAATACAAATACATATTAAAAACTAGTTACTAACAGTAACTTAATAGTAGTACTACACAGTAATATTAAAGCTATCTGCAGGGTATAACATCCAAAGGGAGTTAATTTTAAAGTTCTGAAGGTTGAATAACATAGAATAGTTTTTAAAAGATTAAAATGAGATCCAAGTTTAAAATCCTTAGGGGATTAATAATTACATTTTGGAACTATGATTGTTAATCAGTTTTTAAAACTGGTTCTCAGTTTTTAAATGCTAATTGAGTAGAATTTATATTCTTGAAATTTTTTCATGCAATTAAAGGAACTTCCATATGGTAATTCTAGTTTTAAGTAGCTAAACTAAGATTTATTCTTGAAAGTATTTTAACATTTAAAGGAAGTGCTTCCAAGATTACTTTAAAGTAAAGGAATTAAGCACTTTTGAAAATAAAGAGGTAACCAGATTTCCGAAGGTAGCCGAGGTCTACACACATTACTAGGATAAGTACATTTAACCACCTTTTATAAA